>NC_048414.1:1331291-1332604 GCF_013103735.1 Etheostoma cragini | reverse complement strand
ATGGATGGATGGATGGATGGATGGGTGGATGGATGGATGGGTGGGTGGATGGGTGGATGGATAGATGGATGGATGAATGGGTGGATGGGGGAATGGATGGGTGTATGGGTGGGAAGATGGATGGAAGGATGGGTGGATGGATGGATGGATAAATGGATGGATGGGTGGATGGTTGGATAGATAAATGGATGGATGGGTGGATGGGTGGATGGATAAATGGATGGATGGATGGATGGGTGGATGAATGGATGGATGGATGGATGGATGAATGGATGGATGGATAAATGGATGGATGGATGAATGGATGGATGGGTGGATGGGTGGATGGATAAATGGATGGATAGGTGGATGGGTGGATGGATGGATGGATGAATGGATGGATGGGTGGATGGATGGAGTTTTAAAATGTTAAATATGTTTTTAGATGCTCAGTGGTGATATGTTAATGTAAATTGGTGCCGTTTCCCCACTTAAAAGAGATTTCATGCATCCACCCCCAACTTTTGAATTAGATTTCACTCGATGATTTTATTTCTGTTTCTCCCTTTTTCCTCGTTTGACTTCAGCAGAGTTGGCGGTTCAATGTGACAGTTCATCTTGATATGGACTCAATATGTTTAGCCGTTTGGGTGAAAAACCTTTGAAACACAAAGAGAGGAAAGATCTGTTCACTTTCTGTAGTTCAATGTCACGAGAGTTGATGGAAATTCCCCTTGTTTCTATAGTTATATATTATGTCTTATAAAACTGAAGTGATTCATTTTACATGACGTTTTTTAACTGGTAATATGCAGCAGTTTATCTTTAGTTTCTCTTTCATGATTCAGTTTGCTCTCTCAACTCAACCTGTGTCCGTTATATTCAGCTCTGTTAACCTTTCATTGTTTTCTGAATGAACACCTCATATATTCTCAGAATAACACCCCACCAATGTTCTGCAAAAACAAACACACACACACACACACACACACACACACACACACAAATGCACACACACACACACACACACACACGCACACACACAGTAAAGTATGAATGCATTAACTGCAACCACTGTGACTGAATTAACACACACACACGCACACACACACAACTTTAACTGTTTTTTAATCATTTAATCATTTGTTATTTTACCACTTGTAGTCACAGTGTTGATGGTATGATGTGGTAATGTTTTGTCCAATGTTGAGTGATCAGTCTGTGTCCTTCACGTTCCCCTGGATGGAGTTCTTAAATATGCAACGGCATCACTAACAGGGACATTGTAGAGCGTCTTTAAATATTTAATGTTTTTACATGCACAGGGTTGATAA
>NC_048414.1:1326278-1331191 GCF_013103735.1 Etheostoma cragini | reverse complement strand
GCGTCCTCTGGTGGACAGACTATGCAACGCCATCACTAACAGGGACGGTGTAGAGCGTCCTCTGGTGGACAGACTATACAACACCAACACTCATAACATGGTTGACAGTCCGTTTTGATTTTTTCAATATTCATTGAATATGAACATTTCATTTATTTATTTTTTAATCGTCAATTATAAATGTAGATAACGATAGATAAGCAAATGCCGATAATATCGTCCCGCCGATATATCGGTCAGGCTCTAATAAATACGCAAAGAGCACAGTAAACTGGCATCCCTGTGTAGAATATATGTCTGTGCTTGTGTGTTCCTCAGTGCTCAGGGAGCATCAAAAGGAGTTGCAGAAGAAACTAGAAGCCATGCAAAAGGAATGTGAGTCCGTTGGTGTCAAGGTGGACAAGGTTCTGGCGATCTGTGAGTACAACAAAACACTTCATTATCACAAAGCTTGATTGTGTCCAGCCAGATGTCTAAGATGTCTACTATATCTGTGTTTTCTTTTTCTGCCTTGTAGTCACGTGTTACTTTCACCACCCATTCTACCTCGTTGTTTGCCAAAACAAAGAAGAAGAAATCTTTCGTCATTATTATTATTTTTCGCCATCGCTGCTCTTCCTCTGTAGTTTATTCAGCAACTTATCCCTCATGTTGTCCTCATGTTGTCCTCGGGTCAAATTGACCTGTTTTCGTTTATTAATGTTCTTTTTAAATTACCCAAATAACATGATTGATTCCACACAAGTAAAACTCCTGAGTTACCTCCTCAGTTACTTTCCTCAGCTATATGTTGAGAACAGCCTGTTCTGCTGCAACCATGTGGCCAATGAAAGAGATATTAAAGAGAACATGACGGGTCCCATGGCTGTTATATCAGCAAACACTGGATATAATCAAACCCAAAATAACTTGTGACCGTGTGTTTTAACAGTGGAAAAGAAAAGCATTCCCGATGTAGACATCCGGATGATCAAACCAGAAGAGCTGACCTACACTGATTTCCCCAAAGTGCCCTTCATAACAACAGAAACATCAGAGATGTACAGAGGAATGTACCGTGACTTCCCGGTGGCCATCAAGAGATACACTGAGACTCTACATACCAGCATAAGGTCTGTATCACATTTCAGGACAATACTGATTTAAAATAAAAAAAACAATTTTCACTTTTGAATTTATACTAATGGGAGTATACATTTTTAGTATTTTATTACCATTATTTCTGGCTGCATAACGTTTAAAGTCTGGATTTGTTACATCTGAAGTCCCCATTAGGTGTTCTGGTGGACGCTTTCATTCACATCTACTCCATTAAAAGACTATATTGAAGAAAAATCCTTTTATTCTTCCTTTTTTCTCCCGTTAAAGCTGTTAGCTGTTTGCGAAATAATTCATTAAAGTATTTAAGGATATTGTTGTTCAAGTGGTCTGACAGAAAACTAGACTTGCGTCTTCTCTTGGCTTTTTTTTTCCAGGATTTGGAAAAGCTATCCCGTGATGGGAGATTTTGGCCAATCACAGGTCATTTGAGAGAGAGAGAGAGAGAGAGAGAGAGAGAGAGAGAGAGAGAGAGAGAGAGAGAGAGAGAATGTGTTGTGCATTCATACAGAGAGGGGAAGGGGAGAGCTATCACTCTCATTCCCATTCACACATAACACACACAACCTTTGTGTATAAGTAAGTAAGTATGTAATATTCAATTTTACTTGTATCATCAAATGATAGTTAGATGAGAGTTATCCCAGGACACTTTACCAATAGAGTAGGTCTAGACACTCACTCTATAATTGAGAAAGACCCAATAATTCCAGAAATGCCCCCAGGAGCAGGCATTTAGTGTGATAGTGGCGAGAAAACATCTCCTTTCAGGAAAAAAACCCCGGTGATTAGAAACACTTCCTTTTAGGGCAAAACCTCGAAACATTGAAGGTCTAAAGAATGAAAGCAGTGCTTTTGTCGTTTTTTCTAGCAGTCCTGCGTTGGTAAGTAAGTCACACTATATGTATATAGCACTTTTAAAACAGTCAAGGTCATGTAATGCTTTGAAGGTAATCAAAATGATCTTAAACTGTTTTTTGAATTTGACCTTAAGACAATGAAGGGATTTAAGGATAGGTGTGATATGACACCGGTGACTTGTTCCGGTTAATAGTCGTAGGGCAGCTTGGCTTAGGCGTGAGAAGAGGGAGTTACAGTAATCAATACAGGAGGAAATTAATGTTTGAATTTATTGTTTTAGATCTGAAGGTGATAACATACAACGGATGTTTGCAGCCTTTCGTAAGGGAAGAAAACTAGACTGGATAAGCTTAGTAACCTGATGGTCAAAAGCTTGTTTATGAGTATGTGACATACTGTTGTCAACGTAAACATTGTCTCTATGTGTAGCTACGTGGAGAAGATTTTCAAGAAGGAGGTTGAAACCATGAAGCGGTTTGAGTCGCCCAACATCCTGCGAATGTTTGGCATCAGTGTGGACAAGGAGGGTGAGTCAACTGTAGAAGGACAATGCATCAGCATACTTGGTGCATTGCACCTTTTAAAATGACAGTAATGTGATGTTTTCATGTGACTTCCTGTAGGACCCAACCCTCAGTTCCTCGTCATCATGGAGTACTGTGAGATGGGAAATCTCCGTCAGGTTCTGGACACTAAAAGCCTCAAACTTTCCTGGACCACGAGAGCTCGTATGTGTCGGGACGCGGCGCGAGGACTCTACAGGTACAGTTCTCCACAATCATTAATAATATGTTCGGTTTATTTAAATAAGGGGAAATATGAAAACTAATTTATTTGAGCAAGTGAGATTTAAAAAGTAAAGACAAAATAAAACATCTTGCCTTGGTTATGCTCCTGTGTGGCACAGATGGCGCACAATCTACGTGCATGGACAGATACTTCTATGCTAAACACGCTGTTCAAGGCAGGATTCTCCAAAACCCCGGGGCATGCATCCCTGTGGTGTTTGAAGAAGCCAGGGCTCTAGTACTCAAGTCGGGACTTAACTTGCTTTTCTATCGTCTCTGACGATAGACGTCTTGGACTCCTTGGTATTTGCACTCAGACTTGTCTTAGACTTGGCCATTGGTCTCGCCAAATGTTCTAGTTGGTCTTGGCCGAGTCCAGCAATATATGCTTTTTTATTAAAGTAACTTCCTCCTTTCAAACAAAACCATTGATGAATCAAGCTACCGGGGCGCCTGGTTAGCTCACCTGTGTGGCCCCCCATATACAGTATATAGAGGTCTACTCCTCCACGCAGCGGCCACAGATTCGACTCATGTTGCATGTTGTTCCCCCCTCTCTCTCACCTTTCAAGTCTAATATGTCCTATTCTAATAAAGGCCTAACAATAATCTTAAAATAAGAAAACCGGAATTGCTTTAAATTTAAAATCCATGTGGAACAGGCATTAACATTGGTTGCCTTGTAATATACCTCATCAACAGGCATCAATCCTTTTTGCCACGACACAATGTTTGCGAGCACTATGTGTCAGGGATACATGTACCTTGGGCTTTTAGTGGGTAGAAAGTGCATAAAGGGCTGTTAATTACTTTAATGTAATGACATTTTCACACGGGTGAGATGTCCTATGAATTAAATTGAAGTGAATCTGCTAATGGTCTAGATTGCGTGATACTTCTGGACTGTTAGACCATAAATCATGCTAGTTAAAATAGATGCACAGGTCTGGGCAATCACGTTCTCAGACCCTCTCATTAGGGAGGTCAAAGTAGCCAGATATTTCCAAATACCGATAAGAGCCTCAGTAGTTTTGACCACTCCTGTAGTAGAAGTAGAAGTATTGGGTAGCATGAAATGGAAATACTGTACTTGAGTAAAGTACCTAAAAATTTTACAAAACACTGCATGTAATTTGACTTTTTGAAGTGGAAGATAACATTTAAAATTCTATCAAGATGATTATGTCTATCGTCTCTTAGGCTGCACCAATCTGAAGAACAATTTAAGGTTCATGGATCCATCAACAGCAGCAAGTTCCTGGTGTCTGAAGGCTTTGTAGTCAAGGTACTGTGGCCAATGCATGCTGGGATAGCTGACATTCCACTGAGGGCAGGGTTTAATGCATTGGGAGAAGGGGAAATTAACGTTTTTGTGGTTTTCAGCTGGGAGGCTTTGAGCTGGCAAAAACTGAGACGTCACTGAGAAAGACAACAAAGGAAAATGCGTCCAGGTCTCTGGCCTACTCTTCTCCGCAGATGCTCCTCGATATCAACCACAAGTACAGCAAAGAGTGCGAGATTTACAGGTCAGATACAAACCAGGATTTTGTTACCAACAGCTTCCTTAAAGTTCAATTAAAGTTCAGTTTTATCTATATATATATATATATATATATATATATTAGTCTATGTCCACGACTTTCCACTTCTGACATTGCTCTGGTGCCTCCGTGAATTCCGCGTTGTGTCCTTCTTTTTGGCCGGATATTTGTCACCTTTCTGTTTTTGTGTTGGTGGATTTCTGAGGACTATGGTTACCTGGTCCTCAGATCTCTGCAGGGTAAGTCCAGACAGATAGCTAGACTTTCTGTCCAGTTTGAGTTTTCTGTTGCACGGCTAAAACAAGCTTTGAACGTACACATGTTCCACCAAAACAAGTTCCTTCCTGAGACAATAATGCAGAGGCCCCGTGGCTCCATCCGGCGCTTAGCCCCGCCCAAGTGGATTGCGATTAGTTTAAAGAAAATCCGATTAACCAGAGCAACTTATTTTCCCACCACAGAATGCTGTGTGGACTAGCCAGACCCTCCTCCCCAGCACTGTGGAGGAAGGTCTGGCAAAGCGATACTGATATATATTTATATAAAATTGTAACAGGCCCCGGGCGTGAGGCCTGTGGTCAGATTAAATGTTGTTCTGAAAAGAACAGGAAAATGATGAGACCGG
>NC_048414.1:1317304-1326178 GCF_013103735.1 Etheostoma cragini | reverse complement strand
GGAGTGAGTACCAAACACCATCTCCTGGTACTCACCTGAGTAAGTCACTGAAAAGGTTATGTGCACCCCTGATTATAAATGCCGATACCTGGGAAAATGCCTCATATCGGCCCGCCGAAATATCGGTCGGCCTCTATGATAACGTAACATGTAATCTTAGTTACTTTTAAAATTGAGTAATCTGTAAAGTAACTAAGTCCACGTTTAAAAGAAGTTATCAGATTACTTTTTCGAAGTAACTGTGTCAACACGGGTCAAAGGAAGAAGTAAGGACGTCTTACTTTAATAATAATTTATGGTCTTTTCTTTGTTTATTTGACGAATGTTCTTATTGTTATTATTTTTATTGGTATTTTGTTGTCTCTATACTGTCTTTTTATCTATTTTTTTATTTCTTTGTTCTTGCTGAAACTGCTGCTGGAACTTTCAATTTCCTGCGGGAGTCATCCCAAAGGATCAATAAAGAGAAGTCTAAGTCTCACCGGGCACCAGGGTGGAGTGCGGGGACGGCTGCGAGGCCAGCAGGCAGCTCAGAGGTTCGCAGTAGGATAAAACCCTGCAGCTTCCAGCCTGGGACACCAGCACCGCTTTGGAGAAACTGTACTGGGCCGTCCTGGAGCCGTCCGCCCTCTGGCACAGGCCGTGGAGGAGCGAGGTGGACGCAGACGAGGTAGACGAGGATGAGGACGGCCCTGAGCTTCTGCCGGCCTGAGCCATCAGAGCCCTCAGCTCCTTCACAGAGACAGAGAGAGAGAGAGAGAGAGAGAGAAAGAGAGGGACGTGTTTTAACAGGAAGACGTTTCCATGAAAAAGGAAAATGATGTGGATGACATCTAGTTGTTGAACTGTTGAGTCCAGAATGTGGCAGTTTATCAGTAATTAATCATGCATTTTACTTTCTTTCAATCCTTTTATTTTACGCAAATGATACCTGCAGCTCTTGTTGTGCTTGTCCGTATTTGTTGGTGACAACCTGCAGCTTCAGTTTGTACTGAGCTGATTCCAGTTCAGCCTTCCTCCTCAGAGACTGTTCCTGCTCCAGAGACCTAGACACAGACAGACGGTTTAATTTTTATACCGCCAGGGGTTGGAACGATTGGTGATAACAAAAACAGTTCATCAACTTCCTTACATTTTTTAAGCAACATACATTCAAGTTGAGTTCTTGGTTTTCCTGTTCAACTTTTGCACCAGTTTAGGGTGGTTTGCTCTTAACAGCGTAGACTGTAAATCTTTAACAATAGCTTCATCGAGCTGAACTGAAACTGTGACACCTCACTGTTAATTTTTTCAGACGAGACTTAATTAATGTTCGTCAACGACCTTTTTTCCATGACTAAGACGTGACAATGACAAGACTGCAGCAATGTCCAAAAACATACATTATTGTTAAAAAAAAAAGAAAAAAGACATGACTAAAATGTCCCTGGCTCTTATCTAACATGTGTCTGTGTACGATTGTATTTGCATGAAGGAAGAGGCTCGATAGAAAAACGCATTTAACAAAGTTATATTAAACAAAAATCATTCAATTCAAGTGTACATTGTCAGGTAATTATGATATTTAACCAATATTTGAGATGTGTGAAACACTATTTGACTGGAATGGTCTCAGAAATAAATGTATTTCAAAAAAAGACTCAAATGTTTTAACTTAAACTAGTGTAAGATACCCGAGTTCTCTTTAGACTAAAATGAGCAGACTTTTAGTTGACTAAAACTTGACAAACAAAAAATCATATGTGAATGACTAAATATGACTAAAACTAACAAGGACACAAGACTAAATTAAAAGTAGGTGACGATATGCACACTGATTCAGAACGCAGCATCACTCACTTCTTTAAGCTCTCCTGCTCGGAGTTGTCGAGCGCTCTCAGCTTCGGAGCGTACAGCAGAACGATGTCTGAACGCTTCGCTTTCTTGTTGCACTAGAAAAACAACACAAACACATTGTCAAAAATCCAGATGTGCAATGCAGGATGAGACACCAGTGAGTGTGCGTGTGTGTGTGTGTGTGTCTGTCCAAAAGTTCTGTGGTGAGTTTCTTTGGGATAAACTCGGTTTAATCCTTGTAATTTTGTTATTGTGACCTCCCGATGTTAGCTATTGTCTGTAAAAGTTTTTATTATTATGGCGGTCTGTTACGGGCTTACTAGCTGTGTACCTCAGTACGGCTTCTTTGAAAACAAATGCACATGACCAAAGGGAGAAGACGGGAGGGGGGGGGAGTGTCGCCAACGGGTTTTTACATCAGTGTTGCCAAATATCTATTCCGAGGCTGTAGGGGGAGCTCTACAGAGAAACTGCGACCAAAACTGCATAGCGCCCCTTTAAAACACCGTGGCGAGACTGACCTGTGGACACTTAGCGGCCGGGCCCTGAGCCTTCAGCCAGCGCTGGATGCAGGTGAAGCCGAAGAGGTGTCCGCAGCGCAGAGCCGACAGTCGGTGCTCGCCCGCTGTCGTCCACGCCTCGAAGCAGATGGAGCAGATGTCGCCTTCGCCCTCTTCGGCCTGCGACGGCTTGGCAGAAGCCGAGGCCACGGTGGCCGGCTACAGGGGGACATGACAAGAGATTTTAGATAAAAACAGACAAACTTTCCTCAGGGGATATAATTAGAAGTTAGAAAACAGAGGAATACATTGCAATACATGGCAAAACATTGTTTAAAATCGTGATAACACCATATTGTGGCATTATGAATCGTAATGATAATGTTCCATTGGCTATCAAATTGTTTATTTTTGCCCTCTGACACAGATACAATATAATAACGCCAGGAACAGTGTCAGGTTCAATTCCTGTACAATAACCCAGCAACACTGTGTCTAATCAGTCTGTCTACTGGTTCCACTTATTATTTATTCATCAGTCTTATTCTCTATTTCAGAGCTCTTCATATTGTGATATAATACTTATATAATAACAATACCACGTATTCCAGCACCCTTTGCACTACGCTCCATAATTAAAATTTACTTCTGCTTATTTTGCACTCTCCATTGCCTCAACCTGTCTGTTTCTGGTTATAGTGTATACTGTTTGTGTAGTCGTTTGTTTTGTATAGGTAGGCGCATTGTGAGCAATTTGATTAATTTTCCAGTTTTGCAATAGTAAGATAGGGGAAAGAATTTTAACATAGTGTTTTTGCAGCTAGATAGCACTTAGTCACAACCAGCACAGAGTGTACAGAGTGCATCTTTAGCTGACACAAACTCAAAATGGCGACTGTTTTTCTAGCTAGAAAACGTGCATCTCTCGCCTCCCTCCATTGTCCTTTTTTCATTGGTACTTGTATCACCACAAATTGTGATTTAACTTTTTCAGGGCACATACACCACTAAAGAGACCACTGTATATGTTAGTTCAAACTTTTCAACTAGCCAACAGAACAATTGCTAGCATGTTGGGAGTAGCGCCTGGCAGCCGTGGTTCTGTTGCGGTCTTGCAAGACTGACGCGGTGATTTGCTGTGTGGAAACCTCGCTTTATTCCCTCTATTTCTTGAAAAATAAGCACATTCTTGGAAGAGAATAAAAGGTTTCTGTTAGTATGTTTAGACATCCAAATACCTATACTCTCCCAATTCTTCTCAATTCCTTTGCCGTACCAAAAGGCGTGCACATTGAAGTCTCCCTACAGGTTACATTTTAACATCTATCTGATGATGTGTTATCAAACTTGCTTAATTTATCTCCAGTAGTATTTATTCTTGTCAACATTTTAAACTGTATTAGTCACAGATTTTCATTAGTAGTTAATTTGTATGTACAATATTGTTTAATGGAGCCTCTATTGCTTCAAATTAGGATTGCACAATGTATCGTTTATTATGGTTCTCGCCATATTAACAATAAATTACATGGATCAGTTGTTTGATCTAAAAAGAAATTCTGAAAGATGTGGATCAGTGTGTCCCAAAAGCCCAAGATGACGTCCTCAAATGTCTTTATGTTTTGTCCAACTCAAAGATATTCTGTTTACTGTCACATAGGAGAGAAGAGACTAAAACATATTCACATTTAACAAGCTGGAATCAGACAAGTTTCAAGTTCTGTTTAAAGCCTATTATTAAAAATTAGCTGCGGCAAAACACGTTGTCTGTAAAATGCAGAACACAAGCAGGATACGTGCTTCTAAGAAAGAGAGTGATGGAAAAGGTTTGAACACTACCTGGACGTTCTGATTGGACATTTCTGCCCTCTCACCATCTGCAACTGAACTGGAGTCTGAACAAAGACGGGGGACAAAAAAAAAAATTAAACTGGGATCTGACAACACAACACAGGCTCAGCATTGGTCTGTGAAAATCAGTAAACGACATAAAAAGGCTGCTAATAGCTAAAGAGTATTTTCATTGTTGATTAATATGTTGACTATTCTCTCAATTAATGTATTAGTTATTGCTCAAATGCCTGAAAATTGAGGAAAAAAATGCGAGTCAGTTGTTCTAAAAGCCCAAGATGTTGTTAAAAATTACCCATTCTAAATACTAGTTATCAAAATAGTTGGTAATTTATGTAATAGTTGGCAACTAGTTTACATGACAACTAATCAGCTAATCTAAATCTACTTAAAGTAGTTCTCACTCACTATTTGGACCAGCTTCCTGTGGTTGTGCGTGTTGGACGGACGCTTGGAGACGAGGACTCGCAGGCGGCACCGGGACGACGGGCTCCGTAGCAGCCAAGGCTTCTCTGTTGACCTCCTCCTCACCCTCCTCCTCCTCTTCAGACTCGCTGACCTCGGTGGTGCTGCCGGACTCTGGCTGAGTCACGCTGGCAGCCGGCGCTCGGAGCAGGAAGTCGGGAAAGCCTCTGGAGGGCGCCGCGGTCTGGCTGGGGTAGTGCACCCGGAGACCCTGCCTGAGGAAGCACACGGGTTCAACATCTCAGCAAGACGCTCAACTTTCTGACAAAATACAGCTGCTGAGAAGAGACCGGAGGAAACGTACTACACTCATATTCTGCTCATCTTCAGGTTCCTAATTGTATTTAGAGGTTGTACCAGAATGAGTTTACATGGTTAAATAAAAAACTGAAAAAAATAAATTTCTGTCGCACTGCACATTGCTGCAGCTCCTCTTTTCACCCTATGTGTTGAGCTCTCTGTTTTGGCTACAGAGTGAGGCATCTCACTTTGGTTCCATCATCGTTGGGAGTTGCACATGCGCAGCAGCTAGGTAAGGACTACTAGCCAGTCAGAAAAAGAGTATAAGTGGGAGCATTATAACGTGTGTTACAAAGTGACACGGTTGTCTCTGAAATAAAGCCTGGACTACAACAGAGCTGTTTGGAGCAGTTTGTGAACAGGGTTTTCTGTTGGAGATGATAAGTCCCTTTGGGGGGGGGGACTGTGGGCTTTTTCTCCTTGTAAACCTATAACACGCACAAAAAGATTTACTATAGAACAGGATGAAGGTAAGGGAAAAAGCCAAAAAACATAATAAGAGCACTTTAAAGAACAGTTTAGAAAGCAGTCCCTAAGACACTATGTTGGTCTTGAGGAGCTGCAGTATTTAGTTTATGTATGTGCTTAAACTGCAGACTCTGGGGCGCTGGGGTAGCTTAGACGGTTGAGCGTGCACCCATATGCAAAGGCTCAGTCCTTACCGCCGCGGCCGCAATTCAATTCCAACCTGCGGCCCTTTGCTGGATGTAATTTTCCCTCTCTCTCTTCTTTCAGCGCTCTCTCTCTCTCTCTCTCTCTCTCTCTCTCTGATGAGCTGGCGCATATATTTAAATCTTTTAAAATTATCAGAAATTTACATGGCAGCCAGTATGAACAGTCTAGATGACAAATATTCCCTGTCAGTTATTCAGCATTTCATGTGGTTTATTCGTCACGCCCCCAGTGTAAAAAGGCCTTCAACCAAGGCTTCTCTGTGCATTAGTTCTGGGTACCTGAGTCTCCTCCGGATTGGTGCGCCATGAGCGGCAGACGGCGTAGCTGCAGGGCGGCTCACCGCTCTCTGACTGAATGCCCAGGTGGCAGGAAGCCTGGGGGGCACGCGGGTCGTCGTCTGCCCTCTTTCGTTGTCGTCATCCTCGTCCTCGTCCACCTCGGTGCTGCTGCCGGAGTCCGAGATGACGTGCGGCGCGTTGGCGTCCGCCGCTGCAGCTGCAACCTCTGGCTGTCTGTCCCCACCCCCCTGCAGCTGCCCAGGGGAGTCTACCTCCATGGCCTCCATCTGCACAGCAGGTTAGATGGTTAATGATCCCCTCTGACTCCTAATTCCTATTCATCTTTTAGACAGAGCCCTGGGGAGATGCTACTTTCAACTCTTGCTAGCTTAGTTTTCAACATGAACTTATAAAGCCAGCCATTGTCTTGCACCGTCCTAAATTAGCGACCTCTCACCACACATGTTCCTGTTCTTAGCCCGAGGTCCTTGGGAGCAGCTTTGCTGGCTGCAGCTTCATTAAATCTTGTGACCCAGGACCACGAAGGGCCCCAAGGCTAGGAAGGGCTTACCCATCAATGATTAGCAAGCCGTAACATTTGAAAACATTCTGTAGACAGAAGAGCTTTTTACGTCTGTGTTATGATGTATTTTTATAGGAATTTACAGAGTTTTACACTCAGGGTATTACTTTAAAAACGTACACTGTATAGAAATTTCTCCCATCTAGCAAACTGTAATTTGCATTCAAACAAAGAGTGCACTCTAGCGCCCTCGGTTTTTCAACTACGGTAGCCGTTATGTACCAAGAAGCTATGACACCATGTCTTCCAATTTTTGTTTTTTTCGCAGTATGATAATAATTTGATTTACTGTCACATCAGAACATCAAAATATAATAAAATGTATAATAATACAAACTTAAGATATGAAACTAAAAGTCCTTTGAACAAAAACACAAAAGAAAAATCAGTGTATGCAACGCCATCACTAACAGGGACGTTGTAGAGCATCCTTGATTGATGAATTTTTATTAATTTTTTTATTGGCCATTAGACATGCAGATACCGATAGTTTGGGAAATGCCTAATATCGGCAAGCCAATATATCGGTCAGGCTCTATCGTCCATCATGAACCGAGCGCCTCACACTGATCTCCTTCTCCGTTTTCATGTCCCTCTCAGCAATTATAGTTTTTCAAAAATGGCGGAACAAGGAAGCATCCTTGGCCTTGCCCGTCCAATGTAAATACAAGAAATAAGAACACCAATGAGGACATATTTTTGAATGAACACATTGATTTAAGCAAATAAAATGTAGCTTTAAATGTGTGTTTGCACTTTGGTGAAACACAGTTGTTAAAAAGTTAGTACATTTGCCACACATAGCCTTTTGGCAAACACCAAACCCAGCCCTGCTCCACTAGTTGATGGTGCAAAAACAAAGGTGCAGATAAAGTCTGCTTTTGGGACTGATGAGGTCATAGCTCATTTTTTAAGGTCATTTGACTCGGTAGTATAATCCTGAAGACACGCCTCTTTTTTAAGTGAAAGTAAAGAGTTACCTTCATGAAGCTGGGACAAATGTCACCTGGTTAATACCTGCACACCTTGTCCGCTTTTCCTTCCACCGTGCTCTCACAGTGGAGCCAGACTACAGGTAACTAAGCTGCACGAAGCCAAAAGTCACACAGCCTGCATGTTGTGCTAACAAACTAGCTAATGTTTTTGCAGTGCAATAGTAAGCAGTGGCTATTCGCCCCGAGAAGTATAAATGTCTCTGTCAACTGTCCAATAAATAAGCTACCTTTGATTGTGATTGTATTCATCGACCTGTCACCTGTGATGGCGTTCACCGGGGCCCGGTGGTAGCGTTACTTTTCTGCGGCTAAACACCCAACTAGAGCCCGAGGTCGCAGCGGCCTCCAGGCAAAAACAAACCAGCAGTGACGTTAACTTTAGCTAATTTAGTTCAGTTAATACAACCGTGAGCGTTGTCTTTGATGTAGCTTATTAGTTTATATGCAACGTTATAAAATAGCAGAGAATAAATAATAATACATCGACTATCCGTTGGTTTCTGATTCCCCGTGTAACCACGGACGCTTGAGCTAAACTTAGGTCAAGCTAACGTTAGCACTTATTTCTGAGGTTGTGAGGCTGCCAATTTGGGTTTAAGACTTTAAATTACAATTTTATTAATGTAAAAATGTGAAGAGCTAACTATGATGGTGTTACTGTGAATATGCTTAAGAAAACGAGTCGGCTTGATAGTTCGTTAGCGCGGCTAACGTTAGCTTAGCTAGCTAGCTAGTTGGCTAGCTAGCTAAGCTAATCGACTCGGCTTGTAACGTTAGCAACAACGGCGCGTGAGAAGTGCCGTTAGGACGCCGAGCTACCTGTATGGAGGTGAAGGTTCAACAGCTGCCCGTCCCGCTCCGCGGAACTACACAAAGGAACAACATGACTCCACGGCAAATACACGAATCAAACAGGTCTGGTTGAGGTGATGTTTACGGGCTGGGTCCAGGAGTCAGGACCGGAGTCAGGGATCGAATCTCCCGGCGCCAGTTCGCGCCGCCCGCCCCGTCCCGTCCTGTTGCGACGTCACCGCCAAAGATCGTATGTTGACAAAGATGGATCACACGCGAAAAGAAAAATGGATCACACGCGAAAAACAACAAAAAGATGAATCACACGCGAAAAACAACAAAAAGATGGATCACACGCGAAAAACAACAAAAAGATGGATCACACGCGAAAAACAAAAAAAAAGATGAATCACACGCTTCAAGACCCTGCTTTAAATCATTCAAAATTGAATTTGAAATTTATTTTGTCTTTTAAATGAAACACAAATAAAAAATCTAAAAATATTTCTGATATATATTCGAATCTATTTAATTAGAAAAATTCTGTTGTCACAACATATACGTGTTTGCTAATCCGTCAAATTTTATATATATATATA
>NC_048414.1:1312682-1317204 GCF_013103735.1 Etheostoma cragini | reverse complement strand
AAAAAAAAACTCAACCTAACAATATTAAAAAAAAAAAAAAAAACACAACACAACCATATCTATAAATAACCTCAACCCAAAAATATCAACAAAAAAAACCTTAACCCAAAAATATCAACAAAAAAAAAACTCGACCCAACAATATCTACAAATAACGCTGCCTCACCTTGATATTGAGTTTTGGCAAAAAGGCTTTTTATTGAGTTTCCTCTTGTTAAAAATGCTCTGAGTGAATTTAAGCGAGGCATTTATCGTGAAGGGTTGATCACGATCATGATCATATCCGCTTGTGCATGACGCGTCTGCAGTTTTTTTTTGCTTGTTTGGCTTTTAACATCCAACATCCAATGCTGTCCAAACCAAAATCCAAACCCCAAGGTCATTGAGTACCTAGGAAACCAAGTGTGAAGTGGATGAGCGGTTCATGAGATATTTCAAACACACACACACACACACACACACACACACACACACACACACCTAAAAGTCACAGTAAACCGGGACAACAGTATGGCTTTTAGTGTGTTGTAAGCCTTTACTGTGGATTATACAGACATTTTCATCAAGTTACAGTCTGACTAAGGCTTAACAATTAAGCAACGCCCACCTCTTTTAATATTTTAACTTATGCATATGTTGACAGCGGTGAATGTAATTTGTAAGACGGGTACTTTCTGAATACCTGAATACCAGAATACCTGAATCTCATTGTATGCATCATGCAATTACAGTAAAATAATATTATCTTATGTTCTATCTTATTTCTTCTCCTGAGAGGGTGCGTTGACCAGAAACCCTGAGTACTGCTGACGGACAGGCCGAGGGATGAAGCATTTCATCACTTCTCTATCTTTCCCAACGTAGTTTGCAGTTTATCCACCAGCACTGTAGAAGAGAAAGAAAATCACGGTATTAGTTTAATTGTTATTACATATTTTAGTTTTCACAATTTCCTACATTAATAAAATAATGTTAAAGGGTGACTACAGACCCTATTTTCCTGTGTTTTCGGGTCTAAGTGACTGATGGGAACAACAATCTTTGACATTGGTCCAGCAGTAAAAGGTCCCATGGCATGAAAACGTCACTTCATGAGGTTTTTTAACATTAATATGAGTCCCCCCCCCCCCCCAGCTTGCCTATGGTCCCCCAGTGGCTAGCAATGGTGATAGGTGTAAACCGAGTCCTGGGTATCCTGCTCTGCCTTTGGGAAACGAAAGCTCAGATGGGCTGATCTGGAATCTGGAATCTTGCCCCTTATGATGTCATAAGGGGCAAGGGGCTCATTTTAGCATTGTAAAATACAAAGATTACGCAACTTAATATCATAGAACATATTTAGTATGGGGTCTCTCTCAATTAAGAGGCCCTTGGCTTAAAAAAAACGTTGAAGAATCCCGATCTACAGATTTCTGGGCAAATTAAAACGGCTTAAAAAATAGTGCATATAGTTGCTGTAAATGGAGCATGCCCCCGGACACCCCCCTAGACTTGGGCTGAGCCCTGATTTTTTCAGATGTCTGGCTCCACCCCTGGTCTAAAGGTAACAGTGTGTACGGTGATGGCAGGGATGGTAAGTTACCTCCAGCGGATGGTCTCTGGAAGTGATCCTGGGCCCGACAGGCGTTGATCACCGCCCCCAGCAGATCAGGACAGTCATCAGGGAGTGGCTGCCGGTAGTTCTGTTGGCCCACTTTCTCAAGGATGTCCTTATCCGACCAACCTGGGAGAAACGCAAGAACACATTAAGGATGAAAGAAGAAACCAGTGATTGTATAGTTTAGTAGAGATGGGTTGGTGTTGGATGGATTGCCATTTTGTTGAGACGTTTACGTTTCCCAGAGGATGCGGGCTAACCTTCTCCACGTTTGTGAAATCAGTTGTGTTGCTCGCGAGTTTTCCCTTACCAAATAACTTTGGAGACTCAATAGTCTCCCATTGCCAGACCTGTAACCTTCCTATTACGCCGTCTGTCTCAGGCTTTTGATTGTTAAAAGGAAGGTTGTCCTAACTGCTGTCGCACCAAATGCTTGCTCTTGGAGGGCAAGTCTTGGGTCTCTGTAAATTATAGAGTCTGGTCTAGACTTACTCTATCTGTCTTGAGATAACGTATGCTATGATTTTATATAAATATATATCAGTATTGCTTTGCCAGACCTTCCTCCACAGTGCTGAGGAAGAGGGTCATACTAGACCACACAGCGTTCTATGATGGGAGGAAGACGTGCTCTACTTTATTAGATTTTCTTTAAACCAATCACAATCGTCTTTGACGGTGATAAGCGCCAGACAGAGCCACGGTGCCGCTGCAAACTACCCTCGGGAAGGAACTTGTTTTGGTGGAGCGTGTGTACCTTCACAGGTTGTTTTAGTCCTGCAACAGAAAACTCAGATTGGGCAGACAGTCCAGCTAGCTGTCTGGATTTACCCTGCAGAGATCTGAGGAGCAGATTGTCACAATTACAACACAAAGAAAGCGGAAGGTAACGGAAAGACATCCGGTGGATGTTCTGGCGGCACCGAGCAATCCCGGAAGAAGAACGTCCTGCTTTACATTAAAATGCTCTACCATGTGTTCATTAGTGATTAAAAACACTACACATCACATAGTTCCCTACAGACATACTACACTGTGAAAGAATACACCCTGCATGAGTTCCTTTACTTTTAAAACTTGATACTGATAATACTTCTTTACCTTTATTTAAGTAACCAAACATGTTGAATACAGATCCCTTTAAATGTACAACTCTGGCGTGCTACTGTGTTTCTTGTCCTTGGCTTGGCTTTACGGCATTAATATCATTCATGCACCTAACTATGGTCAGCAACGGGGTCCTTTTGTCACAAATCAAAATCAAATAACAAACCTAAAGTGGCAAGTTGTTGATGTTAAAAAACAGGAAGTTCAGGGTTGGATGTTGATCGTTGTGTTCTGCAGGTACACACCTTTATAAGGGATGCTACGGGTCGCAATTTCCCAAAGGACGATTCCAAAGCTGAAAGACAACATTTGCAAGTTAGAGGACCTAAATATAACAGATGACTCCTATGTTAACTTTAGTCCCTTTCCCAATGGATAATTTTAACAAAACAAACAGAAGATGATGAAACAAAGGAAGCTAGCTCCTTGGCATAACTCCCAAACCTGTGATTTAAAAGAAACCTTGTGGAAGAATCTCATTTAGACTGGCAAGACAGTCTTCAAGTGTATGGGAAGGCCCTCCAAAATGCCAGAGCAGCCTTTAACTCATCATTAATAGAGCTCAACAGTCCCACCCAAGGCGGGTTCTGGAAGTTAAAATACAATTTCTCTATTGACAATTCGAGTAGAAGCCATAAAAATCGTAACCGTCGATGGTAGACTTAAAACCACCTACCCACCCACCAACTACCACATGACCAAGCGATTGTATATGCTCATATAGATGCCAAAGGTTCATGGGGCACCAACCTTGATTTGAGATA
Organism: Etheostoma cragini; assembly: GCF_013103735.1. Lineage (NCBI taxonomy): Eukaryota > Metazoa > Chordata > Actinopteri > Perciformes > Percidae > Etheostoma > Etheostoma cragini. The sequence goes on along the minus strand of NC_048414.1, from coordinate 1,313,736 downwards.
AATATCTTTTATTCACAGTGTCTTGGATAAGTACTTCATTACTCACAATCCTGAACAATCCCACAGTGATGCCTCTGATTGGTGGAACTCATGCTTGTGAGGAGGGGGATCTGATTAGTACCCGATTTGTGCGCTTGCGCAAGATGATAATCCTGTTTCACAAGGATTTACGACACTGCACGAATTACAATCTGTTCCCATGCTAACGCTAACAAAGCTAACGTTAGTTTAGCTAACAGTTAATTCGGCTAACCGCTAGCTGAAAGCTTGATTTAGTCTAAAATATTGTTAACTTAAATTAAACACTGGGAAAAGTAACAGCTGTTATACGTGTTAAAGGTTATTTTCAGGTTTTATTTTCAATCTTTAAAAGTTATTACATGCTGTCTCAGCTAGCCGTTAGTAAAATGAACTGTTAGCTAAACAAACCTTAGCTTCCTTTATTCAGTGCTACGCGGTGGTTTATGGGATAAGTGGTTCCTTCGCTCAGTAATGAAAATATGTACACAGTCTTGAACCTTTGACTTTTTTTGGATTTTCTGTTAGTTTTTTTCACTGAAACGATATGTTGTCTGTTTATGAGTCACGTGGTAGCTGGTTAGCCTGAAGCATGGTCTAAATCTCTTGATGTACAGATTTTTCCAGACGTCAAATTACTTCGGGAAACCAAGATCTCTCGGAGGAGGGGAGGGACTGTTGAGCTCTAAAGAGGAACATAAGAAAAACACAGTTTTTTTGTATTCCTTAAACTACATCCGTCTTGGGTTTTTGATTGTTAAAAGGAAGGTTGTCCCAACTGCTGTCGCACCAAATGCTTGCTCTTGGAGGGCAAGTCTTGGGTCTCTGTAAATTACAGAGTCTGGTCTAGACTTACTCTATCTGTCCTGAGATAACGTATGCTATGATTTTGTGACGCCCAGCAAGGTGTGGTCACATAATGTATTTTATTTTGGATGTTTTGCATAGTAAGTATATAATGTATATTGTTTTATGAGAGCCTCAGTTCTTGCGTTTGGTGTAAATGTATTTTGTAAGTCTGATACCAAAGTTCACC
>NC_048414.1:1299848-1312582 GCF_013103735.1 Etheostoma cragini | reverse complement strand
TGTTTTGTCCGCTAGATGTGGATTTGAGCGGCAAATCTTGCACCACATTTCAGTGCGCTCATCATTAGCTTCAAGCCAATGCACGTCTTGGAGCCACTTTTCCGAAAAAACCCTTTTCTTCGGCTCCGGCTCCAGTTGGCGTTTCTTTGTAGGTGGCGAAACACCAAAGAAGCTGCTTAATGTCTGTTGCTTTTTGGACATCTCTGTGCGAAGTTTGAAAGCAACATGTCATGTGTAAGGTAAGATGAAAAGATCGGTCAAGTACGCAAAGGCGCGTAGTAACACAAACGGCATTACGCTTTCCCAATTTTTGTCGCGCATGCGTACTTGCGTACCAGTTATGTGCACCCCTGTTTATAATGACCGATAGACAATTCTGAACCGAACAGCTGAGATGCAGGCAGCACAGTTGCTTCTCGCAGTCGGCGAGTGTGTGCTGCCTGCATCTCAGAACTGCTTTGATCTCGTGAGGTTATCGGTGCCTGCGTGTGCATGACGTCAGAGCAAGTCGGGATCACGTCAATTACAAATCTAACCGGCATGCATTGGACAGTGATCGCTGTTGATTGATTCTGCGCAGACCTGACTCATCTCGAACAAGCCTAATGAGCAGACAGCTCCTATACAGTCTTTGGTTTAGATACTACGCATTGTTTTTATGGTCATACGGTTGCGTATGATGGCTGAGAAAGCCCCGGACTTTAAACGCTGTAAGACACTAGATTAGAAAACCCAGACAATAGTCTGTTTCCTTAGAAAGACTTCCTTCTCTCTGCTTTGTGATAGTTGACAGTGACAAAAGTCTTTTCTGTCTCACACTGTCACTGGCCACCCTTCCTGTGTCCTCCTGCAGGTTGCGGGGTGAAGAAGGTGAGCGTGGTCAACATGAAGGCGAGTCAGTACGTTCCCATCCACAGTAAACAGATCCGAGGTCTGTCCTTCAACAGACAGAACGACAGTCTGCTGCTGTCTGCAGCTCTGGACAACACCATCAAACTCACCAGGTACACACACACACACACACACACACACACAAAGAGATAGACTGAGACACACACACACACAGACTGAGACACACACACACAGACTGAGACACACACACACACACACACACACAAAGAGACAGACTGAGACACACACACACACACACACACACACACACACACACAGACTGAGACACACACACACACACACACAGACTGAGACACACACACACACACAGATATACAGACGGAGACACACGCAGATATACAGACAGAGACACACACACACAGATATACAGACGGAGACACACACAGATATGCAGACAGAGACACACACACACTCACTCACTCGATCACTCACTCACTCACTCTGACTCTACAGGAGTTTTTCTATAGTATTAGATGGGATTTGTCCTCTCTCTGGAGTGATGTGATTATGTACTCAACGGACTGACTGTGTGTGTGTTGCAGTCTGCTGACCAACACGGTGGTTCAGACCTATAACGCAGGGAAACCCGTGTGGAGCTGCTGCTGGTGTTTAGACAACAGTAACTACGTCTACGCAGGTCTAAGCAACGGCTCGGTGCTCATCTACGACACCAGAGACACCAGCACGCACGTCCAGGAGCTGCAGCCGCTCCGCTCCAGGTACACACCAGCCGCTGACGGTACAAGTGAAGCCAAAAACACCTGATAGCTCTACCTTGTCTAACCCGTGATGTTCATAGGTGTCCGGTGGCGTCTCTGTGCTATGTCCCGCGGGCGGCGTCCAGCTCCTTCCCCTGTGGCGGTCTGATCGCTGGCTCTCTGGAGGGCGGCTGTTTCTGGGAGCAGGTCAACGAGACCACATACAGACCGCATGTCCTGCCGCTGGAGACCGCCGGCTGCACCGACATCCAGGTGGAGACAGAGAGCCGACACTGTCTGGTCACCTACAGGCCAGGTGTGTGCAATGCAAAACCAGTGAAGTTTTTCTAAATGATTTCTTTTTTGTTTTTTAAGATTATTTTTTGGGGCATTTTAGGCCTTTAATTGACACGACAGCACAAGCCATGAAAGGGGAGAGGGGGGGAATGACATGCAGCAAAGGGCCGCAGGTCGGAGTTGAACTCCAGCCCTGCTGCATTGAGGAGCAACCCTCTATACACACGCGCTACCAACTGAGCTATCTGGGTGCCCTTTAAATGATTTCTGATGATCTGGAGTGTAAACATAGTGAAGGTTGTCTTTATCTTTTTACATTTTCCCATGAAAAAGCCGACTCGGTGCACAAAGGACTTATAATAAAAAAAACAACAACAATGTAAGTTTGTAATATAGCACCTTTTACAATGTCAAGTGCTTCAGATAATACAACTTGGGAAAAATTAAGACCTAAAGAGTAAAATGAGCAAGTAAAAAAAACTAAAAAACCATTGGAAAATAAAAGTAAAAAGACTCAAAACACATTATGAAACATTAGATAAAGGTCAGTTTGAACGAGCAATAATTACAGTGAGTGTCCAGCTCGAAAAATGCTGAAAAATTGCTGCAAGCAAACAGAACCGGACCTGAACAAGATCCGCACACCTACACTGAACATCACTGAAGGAAATCCTCCCAAAACATCATTACATTACGTCCATCAAATAAAGAACAAATCTCAACTGTTCCCAAATCATTTGGGCATTTTCAGCCTTTTTTTTTTTGGGGTCTATTTTTTGACATTGTTTTTCCTAATGAAAACAACAGACTCTGTAATGAAAACAGTCCCAGGGAGCGTCACGCTGAGTCGACCATAGCAGGAAAAGTGCTGATTCATGAGCAGCTTGCTGCGTGAGGAAGAGTGTAAACACAGGGAACTCAAAGGTGGAACCAACACATCTGCCGCTCTGTGAATAACACGCAGATGCAGCCTTGACAACTATCGGCAGACCGCAGAGACATTTCACCTACACCAACAGATTGTCTTCACGTGTTTATGTCTCACTGCAGTCTCCCTCAAACTGTCTGAAAAGTCTGATTATTCACGTGTCTGCATGCAGATTATCAGGACAGCACAACCAAGACATCAAGCATTTACAGCAGATTAGGGCTGCACAATATGGGAAAATGTTAAATTGCCATTATTTTGACTGCTGTTGGGGTTGTGATATGATTCACATGTGATATTGGTGGGAATGATCAGTTTTTTTTGGATCACCATTCTCAGTAAAACAGAAATAAAAATCACTATAGTCATCTAGTGTGATTTATGCGAGGATCTGTAAACAAAGATGGTTTCCTTTAGTCCGTAGCACAGAATACGTAGGCCTAGGACATCTCTGCAGCCCCACAATCGGCCATTCAGAATGGTTAGACACATATTTTGCCCCCCCCGCGATTTGGATAGTTGTACTAGTCCATAATTTTGATTTCTATAAAATTGCGTTTAATCGTGCAGCCCTACAGCGGATTCAAAACATGTTTCAGAGCAGGACTCAGTCTGCATTCATGTGAATGTCCCCCGTTTGTCCCTTAGGCCGCTCCAACCCGTCCCTGCGCTGCGTCCTGATGGCGCTGAACAGGACGCCTCAGCAGGACTCCAGTCAGCTGCCCAGCTGCTCCTGCGCTCCGGTGCAGACGTTCAACGCCGGCTCGTCCTGCAAACTGCTCACCAAGAACGCCGTTTTCAAGAGGCCGGACGGAGGCGGGACGCTGGTCTGCGCCGGGGACGAGGCCTCCAACTCCACCATGGTCAGTCGTGTGTGTGTGTGTGTGTGTGTGTGTGTGTGTGTGTGTGTGTGTGTGTGAGAGAGATATCAGGGGGATAGTTCAGTGTTTCTGCTAGATACATTCAGCAGTGATGTCCGCTGCTATTAAATTATTGCTTCTGCCGCTTTAGGATTTTATTAAAAGTCATCAAGTCGTAATAACACAACTCTGCAGAGCCGTTTGCCAGACTGAACTCATGTGAACAGTCATCGGCTCTCTCTCCCCTTTGTCGGCGAGGAACTGGAGTGGTGACCAGACACCATTACTCACAATATCATGGCAACCAAGTAAACAATTGCGCGATCTATCTTAGAGTAGTTTTTCCTCAGACAGAGTGGCACACAGTAATGAAAGCCTCAGTGTCTGTTTCACCATGAAAAACCAGCTACAGTAGCTAAGAAAGTAGCATTATGGGCACTGGTTTTTATAATTTTACTGGATGTCAGACCCCAGATAAGACGAGAAGCTTGCTTCCTGCATAAAGTTCCCTTGGATTTTGTAATTAAAATTAACACATACTTACCCTTTATTGTACGTAGAGATTGGCATGGTGTTATTTCAGTTATCCTAATAGCTGATGTGATTAGCATTGAGAGATGATCTTATGGAAAGTTCCCCATGCCTATCTCTATGTATGGTGAAGGGTATGTGATGATTTGGGGGGGCAATTTTAATTCCAAAGGCCAAGGGAACTTCATCAGGATGTATAGTATTAGTAGTAGTAGGGGTGTATACTTATGCCCCGTGCATTTTAAGGAAGAACATTTATTTATTTTACATTATTCATTCAAAAAGAAAATTGGTGTCCTTTAAAATGTTGGATTCCCCCCCAAATTTTTTGAGTCAAGACATTAAGATCAATTTTATTCTTCTTTTTAATCAACTTTAGCATGGGTGTGTAAACCCATGCAAGCCACTGTATGTGGTGCTTTAAGATGCATGTCAGGTAATCTTAAGGAGCCCAAAGCTACCAAGTACATAAAAAAATTACTTTATTTGAGGTGTGTTTGTTTTACTTGACAGAGCCAAAAGTTATCATGGAAACAGTCTCTCCCAGCAGCTTCTTTGTCGTCTTCTTCTGACCCCTTTATGTCCCGGTCCTCAGGTTTGGGACGCCGGCAGCGGCTCTCTGCTCCAGAAGCTTCCGGCCGACCTCCCGGTGTTGGACATCAGCCCGTTCTCGGTGAACGGCGAGCACTTCCTGGCCTCGCTCACCGAGAAGATGCTGAAGCTCTACAGGTGGGAGTGAACGGGACGGACTTCACAAACTTTGGAAAAACAAAAAAAACAAAAAACACACACAAACTCAGTCGGAGGGCGCGAGTAGATGACGCAGTCTGTCTTCTACTGTGGAAAAATCTAAAAGCTGCTCAACTTTTATCTGTTTACACGCGCAAAAAAAAAAACCTGGACCAACCCGAGGAAACATTTTTGGTTTATTTTTCTTTTTAAATGACAAAAAATCTACGTTAGTGAACATTTGGGGACCGTTGGCCTGCACAGAAAGCAGAATGAAGCCAGCAGCGTGGGACAACTGGACAGATTGGGAGCACGTGTGTCCCTTAAAGCCGAAAGATTGTGATTCCACGAGTTAAATTCTTAACGTACGAGTCCTTTTCGTGTTCGGATCTTCTTCTTCTCCGCTGCTAAAGAGGTAGAAGCGTTGAAGGCTCGACTGAGTTTACAGAAGGTGGTTTTCTCTCCTGTGTTTTTAGTCTGACGGAGGTGAAACGGCAGTTTTCCTCCACCAGTCCTGCAGTTAAAGGGTGTGTGTGTGTGTGTGTGGGGGGGTTTTGGTCTCTTTAAAAAATTGGCAGTTTAGGTGTGTGGGGGGATTGTCTGTCTGTCTGTGTGTGTGGTGGTGGGGGGGGGGGGGGGGGGGGGGGGGGGGGGGCGTCTGTCTGTGTGTGTGTGTGTGGCTCGTCAACTGCAAATCATGCACACCTTATTTAAATGACCATTCTCAGGCTCTTTACATTCATCATGTATTTTTCACTCAGCCATTTACTCCCATCCATCCATCATTTCTGTATCCATCGCCATTGCGTTAATATCCCGCATATTCCATCGCACTTCTTAAGAAAACCGCAAAATTAAGGATTTTTTTCCCGCGACAATCACAAAAAAAAATCTGCATTTTTCTGGAAGGACCGGTGTCGTCTTTCTGTCTTAAATACTTTAACAAGAAACTGAGACCTTGACGTGCAAAATTATCTTTTAAAGTCACGAACATCATATTAGTAATCCATGGCTCAATTCAAACGGGATCAATGTCAATTCAACCCCCCCCCCATTTACTATCATGTATATTTTTTCATGAATGGAGGTCCCATGGTGGAGGGGGGGTACTCCGCCTCTCTATTGGTTTTTGTCTCTCCTCAAAATATTAATATCACAGTTTCAAACCGGACAGAAATGAAAAAGAAACTTAACAACTGTCTGGAGAAAGCAGGAAACAATGCGTCAACATTTCTAAACCACGGCAGCGCTGTTGGCGGATGATTTGTAGTAAAAGAGCGAATTTGTGTTGTCCTGAAGGAACCGGTTCAACAGATTAAAGGAGCATTACCACTGGTTTAGCACAGCTAACAGGTTTGTGGTTTGCGTGTTTAGATCTGACGCTAAAGTAGACTTTTAGCATCAACATCAAACTCCAAAGGGCCGTGTTTTACGAGATGGAAGTGAGGATGCGTTGCGCCTTTTTTGCGGCTTGTTAAACGGAGAGTCTGGGATGTCGGAGGATCCTTGAATCCACCGTGACCGAGAGGTTAGAAAACAATCCGTTTTCCATCGACTCCCGGACATTACGTCACTTTGACGTCGGTGACGAAGATGAATAAATATCATCGGCCGGACTAAGTTTTCCGAGGCCGTGGCTGTCTGAACGATATAAAATCAACGTAAAAACGCGATGTGATGTAGAGATTGGTCAACAGATCTGTGACATGTTCATGGTTTGTAGTTAATGGGACTAAACGTGAGACTCCACTTAGAAATAATGGGAGTCCCTGTGGAAGATGTCAGACTTCACTCTTCTTCAGTTTTAATGACTACGTTTACATGCACATAATATTAATTTTTCCCTCTTATTCTGAAAAAAAGATTATTTCTCCTAAATGGTTTACATAGTTTATAAAAGACAAACTTCCCCTTATATTCCTGTTTACGTGCAGCCCTAAAAAATAGGATTTTTCAGTGTTGGCGGGCCGTGCGAACACAGCTTCCCTCTTTCATTCCTTCAACCAGCTTCTTTTAAACAACGGCGTTGTGGTATTTCCTCATTTTCCAAAAACCTTTTAATATCCAAGTCTTTGATTATGTTTAATGAGTAGCCGTGTGTTTTTCCTCCTTTCTTTTGGTCGTGCCTCTCTACCGCAGCCCTAGGTTGGCTGGTTGGTTGGTTTGTGTACAGCAACCATAGCAACGCACAAAGCTGACCGTACGCCATAAACTGGCAAGAGGCCGTAAACTGTCTCAAACTGCTGTAAAAACCCTCATATCACACACGTCTATATGTCACATTTGAAATATTTCCATATTCTGAATAACAGTGGAGTATGCATGTGAACGTAGTGAGAATGCAGGAAAAAAGGAACCCCGATTTTATTTTCAACATTTCCCTCACACAGTCAGTTGCCACGGTTTCCACCTCCGTTTATTATCACCATCTGTCCAGTTTTGGATTATTTTTAACTCCCCCCCCCCCCCCCTGAACTGAACATTAAGTGCCAAAGGACTCAGCTGGTGTAAATGTTTTCTTTCCTCTTGTTTTTCTTTCTGAAAGGAAGGTGTGTGTATATATGTATATTTGCTACCAACTGTTTGTGTACGACTTCAGAGTTAATAAAAACGTGAGTTATTTTTAATTAAAGTCACCGGAGTGGACGGTTTGATGAGATTCGCTCTGACAGATCTTGGTAGGATGAACATGCATCTGTGAGACCAAGACTCAAAGGTCCACAGCTCACATCAGGTCGGACATTTTAGTAAAGTGGAATAAAATGAATTAACCCCTGTGTCGTCCTCCCGGGGAAAAACTAGAAATGGACACTTTTGATGTTTTTTTAAACATATTTTACCAGTTATTTTGTCACTTTTTTGTCACATCTACCATGTTTTAAGCGCTTTTATAGGCTGGGTAACCCCCACCGCCTGATCTGCGGGTGATTTGATTTCGCCCCTGTACGTTTTTATCTTTCTTGCTTTTGTCACAAATCTGCTGGAACCAATCACAAACCGGCTTATCCACCTGCCGCTATTGGCTGGTTTAAAACGCCGACGATAGATGAAGCGACCAAGCGGCTTATTCTTTACAACATGGCGGCGACCCGTTGATGACGCCGTTGCTGCTACGTCACCTGGATCTTTGCTCTTATTGGTTGAAGGACTATCCAGTTGCGTGCAGAGTCATTTGAACTACGCCCGTTGATCGCGCCTCTCGTGCAGAGAAAATCCCGAGCAGACTCCCCAGAATAATGTCCAGCTCGGTCTGGTGATAGCAGGACTAGTACTCTTACCACCAGTATATATATACCACTAACACACTTTTTGTGTAAATAAAAAATAAAAAGCAGAAATCCTGAATTATTTTGTTTAAAAGTTAGAGTCGGAGGAAGGTTTGTCTATGATAATCACAGGCTGTCATAGTGAAGTCAGAATAATGTCATGAAGTGGAGTAAGAAACATTTATTTTACTTGCAAAGAGCAACTTATGATTACTGTCTGTTATTTTTGGGGCAATTAGGTTGAAAGAAACTCCAAAAACTTTGAAAAAGGGTCAAATTTGAACCCGGGGAAACGATCATTATGGGATGCTTCAATCTAGAAACTTATTTCTACCAATGATGCTGCTTTCAAGGCAAAGAAAAAACAAGAAAAAACATCAGAAAAAGGGCCATAAAAAATAGAATACATGCCAGAAAGTGACAAAAATATTGGGCAAAATAATGTAAGTGTGTTTTTATTTTGACCCAGAAAAACTAAATCACATTTTGACATGAAGCCAACACAAAGGTGGATGTAAACAAGCTCTAGCAATCCAAAATCACAGCTTCATGGGTGCAAATTTGCTTTATATTTAAACCTAGCTTTTTTCTTTCGGGTACTTCCTGTCAAAGTACTGCAGTATTAACATTTGTACTCAGTTTATCTGATACCTTTTACTTTAATCTTCTATTAAACACAAAGAAATGCACTAAGTTTCCATGGTGGTTGTGTGATTGGACGCTTTTGCTAATTATTCATGAGCTGTCCAGTGTCATCGTAGAAAAAAAAAAAAAACGTCTGCAACTTTACTCCTAGTACCCATATTTCCTACAGCCCCTGAATGCAGCAGCAGGCTGACTGGCTCTGTGAAGATGGCGGACTGTATACGTGTTCCTCTGCTCCTGCTCTTGCTGTGCATCTTGTCGTCTTTGCGTCCAATTCAGGGAGAAAACAACCTCATCGGCAAACTCACTGTTAATGCGGATAACCCACAGAAGCAAGCCGGGGGTGTGGGGCCGGCTGCGGGGGTCCCGGGAGCCGCTGAAAGGAGCCTGGTCGCCGGGGCCTCGCTGCCTCGGAGGCGCTCTACCGGCTGGAAGTTGGCAGAAGAGGGGGTGTGCAGAGAGGACCTGACCCGGCTTTGCCCCAAACACTCCTGGAACAACAACCTGGCGGTGCTGGAGTGTCTCCAGGATAAGAAAGAGGTAACGTTGCACTACCGGGACAATATGCTGTGGTTGCAAGGAAACAGGCAGGGTGTGCCAGTGCCTGCTGAACAAAACCGTTAGCTAGCTGTAACAGTTAGCCAGCCGCTAGCTCTCGGCGTGAGATAACGTCACGCGAAACCCCGGTCACAATGTTGGCAATTAATTAGATTTCATGTCGTCTTGAATATGACACACGCTGTAGAGCAAGATTAAGTACATATTCAGAGTCGTCCGGATCAACTGCTTAGTTCGGCTTGATGCAATGCCACATATGGCACTTACCTTCTTTACGATTTGGTAGTTTCTGAATCGTGTCGTCGCATATTTCTTGTCTTTAACGTCTCTGCTGAGTTGGAACATCGTAACGCAGATTCACAGAAAAACAACTGGAAAACCCCCAAAAATAAGTGACTATGTGGATCAATTGTGAGCCGAATATACCAGAAGACATAGTTGTTACTGATTAACTTAAACATTTGCTCAGCCTGGTGTCAGTGGTTTAACAGTGACCTATAACATATTAAACTGGCAGATTATTAATGCAGTTTGGAGTCACAGGACAAAGTACATCTGGACTAGCTAGCTAGCTGCTAAATGTAAAACTGGACACAGGCTTTGTCAACCTGCAGTCGTAACAGTTAAAAAACACAATTCACCATAAGATGTATTAGACAGTTAGGTAACCTGGCAATTTTTTTAAACCCATAACGCTAACGTTAAGGCAGATAACAGTTACCTTTCGCTGGTTAATTTGTGGGTTTGTGTATTACCGTTAAGTACAACGTTTCGTGTAATTATACACCTCACGTTACACGGCAGTTAGCCGTTTTTCTTCGCCTCTGACAACCCACTAAACCGGTTATAGACGGCATGTAAAACCTGGTTTTAAAGTTGCATCCCACCCTAAATTGAAGCAGACAGAATAATGTTATTTTTTTTTAGGGTTGAGACTAGTTTCCCCCCCTGGGAAAGGTGTCAGTGGCCTCCCACTTCAGCCCGGAGCAGCACCAGGATTAGTAGTCATTGTGTGGTTTTAGGGTTAGTGAATGTTGTCCTGACATGTTGGGGCAACACATCTCCAGATGATACAAACAGATACAACTCTTCTTCCGCTTTTAGAGCCATTACAATGCATTATGTAGCACGCTTTGTATCTTAAAGGTCCCGTATCATGCTCATTTTCTGCTTCATATTCTGTAGTTTGTGTTTCACCTACAACATGTTTACATGCTTTAATGTTCAAAAGACATTAATTTTTGCACAATGTCTGTCTGAAAACGCTCAGTTTTAGCGCCTGTCTCTTTAAGTCCCTCTCCTAAAAAAAAAAACACCCCAGTCCGCTCTGATTGGTCAGTGTTTTGTGATCTTTCGCATCTGCGTCTGCAGCCGGGGAATGACTGTAACGATACAGACGAGGCCTTTTCTTACTATTTTAGACTAGCGTAGTTGTGACATCAGAATAGGGGGACCTATAGTAACGTCCCTGGTTTCCGGGGACAGTCCCCGGTTTTGGTGACGTGTCCCCGGTTTTCACTGTGACTGACAAAACCGACATTGAAATGAAAGAAAGAAAGAAAACATTGACTTAAACGTAGCTTATAGCCGCTCACCCTACACCCGCAGCCTCAAGACAGCCAGAGCCAGCGCTGCTCAGAGATGTTTCAGAAAGCCGTGTTTTACCATGCTAAAATCACTGATTATTTAAATTTAAATAAAGTCTGGTGGGTTTAGCGCACGTAATTTCGCGGAGTTTTATTTTTTTTTAAATGGATCTTAATCTTTAACAGGAACATCGAACTCCTTAGAAATCCTTTCCATAATGTCGTCAGACACTTAGAATAATAATCCGAGTCTTTCAGAAGCAAAACGAGCACTTTTATGAATGTAAACACAAGCTGGACAGTTATCCCGTTAACGTCCATTGTAGCTTGTTTCTCTGCTGCCGACTGTGGCGGCCTCGTCAGCCCCTTAATGAGACCCGCTCTGGGTCTAGTGTCCCCCGTTTTCAGTTTTACAAAAATAACAACATGACGTGGTTTGGAGGTATGTACGCATCTGAGCCGAAAATGTCCCCGGATTTTGTCTGAGAAATCTGGTCCCCTTGCATCCCGGCCGTATGCAAGTCCTAGAGTCTTGTTTAACCCTCGTGTTGTCTTTCTGTCAAAAATTAAAATCAGCACTTTTGTTAATGCTTTTTGTTGATTTTTTTGTTTGTTCCTTTTTCAACACTTTTAACGCTTTTTTTCCCAATGTTTGTCACTTTTTTTGTCGTTTTCAACACTACGTAACACTAACTTATTAACTTTAGTTTACAGTTATTTTTGTGATCTATGGTCATAAACCTCATTTATAGGAAATTATACCTAATGTTTGAGTTAGAAAAGCAGGAATTAGGAATAATTGAGACTAAAATTAAAGGAACGTACGTTGATGGATAATCACAGACTGGAATATGTCAACTTTTACACAACACTTTCTCAAAACCAGTTTTATTAGTTTTTCAAATGCTATAAAACGGAATAAGACGCCCCAAAATTAATGAAAGTAGAGATTTGTACTTGCCAAAAGAGCGTTGGGTGTAATCAATCATGTTATTTTGGGTAGTTAAAAAGAACATTGATATAGGACAACGGGTCAATTTGACCCGAGGACAACATGAGGCTTAAACTGTCTCTGAAGACGGGCTGTGTCCATTTCTCTGCTGATCGAGCAGTTTTAATACTTATCTCACAGTATTTATATCAAACCTTGACCTGCTTTATAAATTGAACAAGACTTGTAAATTTAAGTTTGTATTATTGTTGAATTTCAAGAGTAAGCTTTGTTTGTAATTTACATGCAACATACTGTATTTGCCTATGGATAGTACAGTTTGCAGGGCGGTATGTAATGGCAGAACAAACATTTACTGTAGGGCTGACACTAATCCTTTAATATTTGAGTCTACATACTGTCCAGGGCTGTCCCCAACTTAAGAAGACTCATGCTGTTTTAGCAACCTTTCGAGTTTATTCCAACAGATCTGTAAAACCGTGTTACTCCACACGGAATTATGCAAAAGCAACACTTTAAATCTTGTGTTTACCAAAGATAGACAACAAAGATATGCTCATATTTCTTGAAAGTAAGTCAGTTAGCATGAAAAGCCTTTAAAAAAATGACTATTTGACTCAAGAACTCTGTGGAGGAAGACCGAAATGATTTAATTTTATCACAAAAAGGTCACGGAGATGTCTTAAAATGTTTATTTATAGTCTGTCCACCAGAGGACGCTCTACAACGTCCCTGTTAGTGATGGCGTTGCATAGTCTGTCCACCAGAGGAC
>NC_048414.1:1293259-1299748 GCF_013103735.1 Etheostoma cragini | reverse complement strand
CATAGTCTGTCCACCAGAGGATGCTCTACAACGTCCCTGTTAGTGATGGCGTTACATAGTCTGTCCACCAGAGGACGCCCTGTTAACATTTAACATTGGTTATTTTTTTTGTTAATGTGTTTTTTGTTCAAAGGACTTTAAGTTTAAAATGTTAAGTTTGTATTTTTATACGTTTTCTTTTTCAGAACTTTAATATATTTTGATATATTGTTTTAATTAGGAACTCATAACTATTGTTAAAAAAATCTGTTTGTTTTGCTACACATTTCTGGATTTTTTTAAATAAATATACATCCGCCGATATATATTGGATTTTTAAAAACCGAATATTCGTGTCGATATCGGCCTTTATATTAGATATTCTCATTACATCAACACAAAACGTAGGAAAACGCCTCACGTTTGAGGAGCAGGAGCTAGAGAATGTTGGCCAAAAAGATTTAAACAACTCTGGAAAATGCTTTTTCACTTTCTGTCCGTTTTTATACCTATCTTCTCACTTCTTCTTCTTCTCACTTCTTCTTCTTCTTCTTCTTCTTCTTCTTAGAGAGAGAGAACTGTAAACAGTCTTCCTACAGTAAAGAGTGTATTTACACTACAGGCCAAAGGTCGGACACACCTTCTCATTCAATGCGGGTTTTTTTGTTGTTTTTTAGGAAACTAGAATATAAGACATGTTTTCAGTTATTTCACACTTTTTTGTGATAAAATGGGGTAAAATTTGACCTGTTTTCAAATTTTTTTATTTCATTTTCCAACCAAAATGCCCCAAAATAACATGGCTGCATGGATGATCTTTGGTAAATTTAATGATTACTTTCATTGAATTTGGGCTGTTTTTATTCAGTTTTAATAGCATTAAAAATAAAAAAAAGTTTTAATGGTTTTAAAACATAATCCGGACTAAATATCCTCTGATCTCAACTACCAGGCAAAATAATTCATAACTCATAATTTCTAAACAAAAATAGAAAATGGGTATATCCGTCATTTAAACTAGGTTTATTGACCATGTATGAAAAAAGAAAACAATTTGACAAAAATGTTTTTAAAAATGTCAAAAGCATAGAAAAAAAAATGCCCAAACCGCTGGACATTTGGACCCGGAAGACAGGAAGACAACACCAGGGTTAAATACATAATCCCACATGTGTTCATTCATAGTCGTGGTGCCTTCAGGGGTCATCTACATTTACTATATACGTTGTCATAAAAATAAAGGAAACTGATTGAATGAGAAGGTGTGTCCAAATGTTAATGCCTGCACTGTGTCTTGTTCTAACTAGGTCCCCAGTTGGATGTTTGAGAAAGGTGGAGACGTTCTCATTATTCTGTCACACCCACTTACACTGAGGCAGCTTTCCAGGGCTTATCTGCAGGTGACCTTGTGGTTTTGAGGTCACCGCGTTGCTTTTTGCGACCGTCCGGTTCAGTCAGTCGTGTTTTTTGCGGAGCTATCAGCTGGGAGGACTGTGGCTGACTGCTTCCTCGCTTCTTTAACCCTTGTGTTGTCTTCCCCTTAACCAGGAACTTTGTGCTTTTGATGTTTTTGTCGCTTTTTCTGATTTATTTGTCACTTTTTTCCAGCTTTTGGGCCTTTTTTTAAAAAGCTGAGCTGGTTTAAAAACAGGTTTTACACTTTTTCTTGGAATTCATGGTCAATAAACCTCATTTATATCAAATTATACACACGTTTTTAGTTAAAAAAGCAGAAATTTTGAATTATTTTGACTAATCGGTAAGATCAGAGGATGTTGAGTGGATCTCAGATGGGTAGATGTCAAAGTTTAGTCCGGATACTGTTTAGAAACCATTAAATAAAGAATTCAAATGCTATATAAGATTAAATAAAACACCCACAAATTCAACGAAAGTAATAATTAATGTCACCTGAAGAACGTTGTATGGAATCGTGCATGTTATTTTTGGGCAATTTGGTTGAAAGAAATCCACATTTCTGATACAAAACCCTTAAACCGGATCAGTTTGACCCAGGACGGCACCAGGGTTAGGCTCATTATCTGCTCGTCTGCAGCACACTGAGATCTCTGTAGCTGCAACAGGAGCTCAGACAAGCCGGGGTTTGTTTTCTGCTCTCTCTAAATCACGAGACGGCGTCGCCTCTGGTGGCACGGCGTCGGCTTGCTGGTTCTGCGGAGGCTCCTCTGCAGAGCTTCATCCATAAACCACGCAAGTGGCCTGAAGGCAACACGCGTGCATTGAGAAAAAAACCCTTTTTCCTGGTTCTAACCCTCGTGTTGTCTTCCCGGCGACCGTGCGACTCTTTGTTTTTTTCGGTCAAAATTTAAACCGTTTGTTGCTTTTACTGCTGTTTTTATTAAAAAAATAAAATAAAAAAAAATCGGAGCCTTTTTGGTGTTTTTGTGTTGTTTTTTTTGGTGAACATTTTAGTCACTTTTTTCAATGGTCTTTCATTTAAAAAAAAAAAAAAGTTTTTCAATGCTTGAAATTGAACAAAACATCCAAATTTAAAGAAAGCGGCGGGCTGATCATTGTTTGTAACAACGAATTTTTATGAAATTTTGGTTGAAAGACTTTTACTTTCATTTCTTTTGGGTCAAATGGGTCAAATTGACCCGTTGTCCTATATCAATGTTCTTTTTAATTCCCCAAAATAACATGATTGATTCCACCCAACGCTCTTTGCCAAGTACAAATCTCTACTTTCATTAATTTTGGGGCGTCTTATTCAATTTTATAGCATTGTAAAATAAATGGAAGTGATGTTGAAATAGTATTGAGTAAAAGTTGACATATTCCAGTCTGTGATTATCATCAACATCCATTCCTTTAATTTTACTCTCAATAATTTCTAATTTCTGCTTTTCTAACTCAAACATTAGGGATAATTTCCTATAAATGAGGTTTATTGACCATAAATTCAAAAAATAACTGTAAAACTAAAACCTCATTTATAGGAAAATATCAAAAACACTTCCATTTGTTTTACAATGCTATAAAATTGAATAAGACGCCCCAAAATTAATGAAAGTAGAGATTGGTACTTGACAAAGAGCGTTGGGTGGAATCAATCATGTTATTTTGGGGAATTAAAAAGAACATTGATATAGGCTAACATGGGGCTAACATGGGGCTAACATGGGGCTAACATGGGGCTAACATGGGGCTAACATGGGGCCAACATGGGGGCAAACATGGGGGCAAACATGAGGGTTAAATAAGCAAAAGGAAAACAGACAACAGATGAATCAATGATGAGAATAACCGCGTAGACGAAGCATCAAATGTCACATTTTGTATTCCAATCAAACCGTTGTGTCCCGTCTGGCATTTTAAAAGCAGGCGATGAGACAATAAGTTGAAGAAATAATCAGTGTGTCATCTGAAGGAAAAAGGTAAAAATCTTTTAAATGTTCTTCTGTCACGGAGGCAGTTTGACGTTGGATGCAAATGTCGTATCGGTGGCGTCTCTGTGGCGACTGTCGGTCTCACTGCGCCCGCCGTCTGATTTAATCAAAGACCTTTTTAAAGACCTTTTTAGAGACATTTAACGCCTCTGCGACGGACGTGTTTAAGGTCACGTTCACCGTTGAGATGAACTGGAGATGGAAACGGCTTCCTGTCAGACGGTCTCGTGTCTGAGGTTTTCACTCTGAGATAACGGTGAAACGGTGAAAGATGGCGGTGACGTCCTGGGGAGTTTTAGCCCGTTTCATGCAGCGACTGCTCTGGTAAAAGTTTTTCAACGGTTTCAACACTTTCCCCCAGTTTTCTCCGTCTTTTTTTTTTTTGTTGATGTTTTGTAGATTTTCTTTCCTGTACTTTTAGTTTTTCTGTGTCTAAAATTAAAACTGTTTAGCCGTCTTGTTCGACCCCCTTTTTGACGTCTTTTTTTGGACGTTTTCTACACTCTTTCCCAATTTTCTTTTCACCTTTTTTGATGTTTTTGTAGATTTTTTTTGATGTTTTTGTAGATTATTTTTTTGAGTTTTTTTTTTTGATTTTTTTGAGGTTTTTGTAGATTTCTTGAGTTTTTTTTGTAGATTTATTTTCTGCGTTTTTAGTTATTTTCCCACTTGTTTTAACGTTGTTTCATTTCCTGTCAGACGGTCTCGTGTCTGAGGTTTTCACTCTGAGATAACGGTGAAACGGTGAAAGATGGCGGTGACGTCCTGGGGAGTTTTAGCCCGTTTCATGCAGCGACTGCTCTGGTAAAAGTTTTTCAACGGTTTCAACACTTTCCCCCCAGTTTTTTCCGTCTTTTTTTTTCTTTTTTTGGACGTTTTGTAGATTTTCTTTCCTGTACTTTTAGTTTTTCTGTGTCTAAAATTAAAACTGTTTAGCCGTCTTGTTCGACCCCCTTTTTGACGTCTTTTTTTTGGACGTTTACTACACTCTTTCCCAATTTTCTTTTCACCTTTTTTGATGTTTTTGTAGATTTTTTTTTGTTGTTGATTTTTTTAAAAATATTTTTTTTAATATTTTTTTTTTGAGGTTTTTGTAGATTTCTTTTGAGGGTTTTGTAGAATTTTTTTGAGTTTTTTTTTGTAGATTTATTTTCTGCGTTTTTAGTTATTTTCCCACTTGTTTTAACGTTGTTTCATTTCCTGTCAGACTGTCTCGTGTCTGAGGTTTTCACTCTGAGATAACGGTGAAACGGTGAAAGATGACGGTGACGTCCTGGGGAGTTTTACCTGTAAACTGTGTGTGTATATATATATATATATTCAGAAGAATAAAATAGCATTATCATTTTATTCATTATTTAACCCATGTGTTTTCTTCTCATCGACCATCCAGCGTTTAGTTTATCTGCGTCTTAAATTCTAAATAAATGAAATAAAATTGTGTCGTCGTCTTCTACATGTTTTGATGTGTTTTGACACTTTTCATCACTTTTCCCCAATTTTCTTTCCACCTTTCTACGATTTTTTTGTAGATTTTTCAATTGTTTTTGTAGATTTTTTGTAGATTTCTTAGCTGCGTTTTTAGTTTTTTTTCCCCACATGTTTTAACGTTATTTTATTTTTTTTAACTTAATTCTACAAGTTTTCATGTTTTTTGACACGTTTTCATCACTTTTCCCCAATTGTCTTTCAAATGTTTTTGTAGATTTATTTCCTGTACTTGCAGTTTTTTTCCTCACTTGTTTTAACATTAATTTCATTTTTTTTAAACATAATTTAACCCTTGTGTTGTCTTCTCATCGACCATCCAGCGTTTAGTTTTTCTGCGTCTTAAATTCTAAATAAATTAAATAAAATGTCTTCAACATGTTTTGATGTTTTTTGACATGTTTTCAGCACTTTTTCCCAATTTTCTTTCCACCTTTATTTTGATGTTTTTTGTAGATTTACTTCCTGTACCTAGCGTGACGTCTCATCTTTGCACGCCGCTGCTCCCTCGTTAACCCTTGTTGTCTTCCCATTAACCACGAACTTGTCCTTCCAGGTCAAAATTGAAAATGAATTTTTTTTTTGTGCATTTCCGTTGTTTTTGTTGCTTTTTCTGATTTATTTGTCACTTTTTCCATGCTTCTTGTGCTTTTTTTATTCAAAACCTGAGCTGGTTTAATAACAGATTTATATTCTTGGAATTCATGGTCAACGACCCTCATTTATATCAAATTATACATACATAAATACTATGTTTTGTAGTTAAAAAGGCAGAAATTATGAATTATTTTGACTAATAGGTTAGATAAGAGGCTATTGAGTGGATCTCAGATGGGTAGATGTCAATGATTAGTCCTGATACGGATAGACCTGACGGATGTTCTATGGAATTATCCAAGTTATTTTTGGGCAATTTGGTTGAAAGGAATCCATATTTTGGCTCTACTACTTTTTAAAACGGGTCAATTTGACCCGAGGACACCACCAGGGTAAAGGGTGAGATTGAGCCCTGCTTTTGGACTCCAGGCATTGTTGTGCGTCCCCGGCCCGGCGTCTGTCGGTCCTGCTGGTGGATGTGGTTTTGTGGACGTGGTGCAGAGTCTCTGAGTCTGGAGGGAGGAGGCGATGGATTTGCTCCAGCCTGCTGGGCCGTGTGGAGCCTACGTGTGTCTGTTATCTGCCTCAGCCTCCCAGTTTGATAATTGGCAATTAACACATTAAAGTGTGATTTATTGATTTATTTATTTCAACCCTATTGCCCCATGCTTTGGTGTTTAAGTGACTAATTGGTCCAGTGTTGAGCGAGAACGCTGTAACCGGGCTATGATGTAATCCAATCAATATCCGTCAATTTTAGTCCACTAAGAGTTTGGATTTTGCATCTGACACTCAGATTAAAAGGGTCTGTCTATGTTATGGAAAGGATCCCTACAGAGAGAGACCTTTTTTGGTTGAAAATGGAAATCTGTTTCTGTTTTGCAACCACAAACGGCTCAGGAGCCACCAGACTCCATGAAATAATCAGTACTGTTAACGTGTGTAGAGCAGCATATCTCCACATGTAAACGGGGGAATTAACCCGTTGTACTGTCCTCCATTAATAGGCTGCCAA
>NC_048414.1:1291934-1293249 GCF_013103735.1 Etheostoma cragini | reverse complement strand
CCCCCCCCCCCCCCCAGCATCCCATATCCGCCTTCACCAGAGGGAAAAATAAGCAAAGACTGAAGCAAAAACCTAGCAAAAATGACATATGAGCACGCCAAATCAGACATGTCGATTCAAACAGGACTTACTGTATACGAACACCGGACCATTTGCGGGGGAGTCTTTACTCTATTACGTTACAAAATAAAAGACGTTACGATTCGCACAACATTAAGATCACAACCTCGGTAATTATGACGAATGACTAGAGGTCACCATGTAACACTAATCCCGTGCTGAAAGGGCTTTCATTGCTTCTTTGTGAGCTTCCTTTTATACATTATTGTAGATATAAATGTAGCTGATTGGGTTAAATGGTCTTATGACATTGTCTCGTTTCAATAGCAGGCCTCAACTTGAATGGAATGGAAATTGGGTGGTGTTGGCGCAGTGGACGTGACCCGTGCCTTTGGTGTGGGAGACCTGGGTTTGACTCCCACTGCGATACAGTAACCAGTGTGTCCTTGGGCAAGACCTGTCCCCCCTAGTTGCTCCGGAGGCGTGTGACCTCTGACATAAACAGCAAATGTATGGATAAAAGGGTCAGCTAAATGAGACGTAATGTAAAAATGTGATTAAATCCTATGGTGGAGGACTTTGTAGTATCAGCAAATATCTTTGTCTCTTATTGTGATCAAACTGTTTTCATTATGACAGACTTTAGTGGTTTTAATGGAGGGTTAGGGGTCTGGTTGTCCGTCTCAGTGCCTGGTGGGTCCTGATGATTAAGCTTGTTTTGCATAAACCTAAACAAAGACCGGAGCTTTTAGTTTGTTTTGGTTTTGGGCCATAAAGAAGAAGAAAAATGCTCCCGGTTGCAGAGCAACATCCTTTTATTTGTGCCCTTTTCAGCGTCTGATGCTCCATTCAGGCTTTTTATTTTTTTTTTAAATCCGACAGTGTAGACGTGTTCATCCGGTGTTTGAGGACCGTGGCGTGAGCAGCAATTTAAAGAAACATTATTCATTTGTTATGAATCTATTTTAATGGAATTTCCCATAACTTTTGTAGTTTAACATATGTTTAAAAATATAGAAATGCATATCTATATTGCAATATCACATTTTGGCAATATCTTGCAACCCAGACAGACAGAGACACACACAGAGACACACACACACACACACACACACACACACACACACACAGACACACACATATACACACAGACAGAGACACACAGACACACACATATACACACAGACAGAGACACATATACACACAGACAGAGACACACAGACACACAGACATAGACACACACACACACACACAT
>NC_048414.1:1290462-1291755 GCF_013103735.1 Etheostoma cragini | reverse complement strand
CACATACACACACACACACACCCCCACCCACCCACCCACCCCTGACCTGAATACTGCCCTATCCAGCTGTTTGACAGGAGAAAGACACCGTGTTTTGTGGGTGGAGAGTCCAATAAAACCGTCTGTGTGCAGAGACGGAGCTGAAGCCGAAGACTAGTTCTCTCTTTGCCCTGAATCAACAACACGTGTTTAAATAGTTAGAAATGTGCTGACTAAAGTCCTTTTGTAACTGATTTAGAAGTGCTAAGGACTGGTGGTGGGACCTTTTCACCTTTTCAAGTGTTATTTTGAAATTTAGTTTTGTTATTTTTTCACACCTTATTTATTTATATATAACAAATTGCCCAAAAATAATAGTTTTAAATGGTTTTTAAACAGTGTCGTGACTAAACGTTACAATGTCCCAGTCTGTGAACCACTCAACATCCTCTGATCTTAACCATTGGTCAAGTTAAATCATGATTTCTGCTTCGGTTTCTTACTCAAAAATAAAGTATAATGTCATATAATTTAAGTTTTTTGATCGTGAATTAAAAGAAATGTTGAGAAAGGTGACACAACCTTTTTAAGACAGTGCCAAAAGCATAGAAAAAAGGGACAAAATGTCAAATATATCAATTAAATTTAGTTTTTTAATTTCGCGCATGCCTATGTTGCTAGATTAGATTAGATTAGATTAGATGATACTTTATTCATCCCACAGCGGGGACATTCCCTTGTTACAGCAGCATTTTCTACAATAAAAGCAAAAAATAAACAAGTAATACACCCAAGAAAAACAGGCAAACAATGAGCAGAAAGTAGACTGAATGTGAAGTGGCGTCAAATAAAGGTTTTGTAAAGTGCGGTTGCCATAGAACGGTATTGCAGTGTAAGTAAGTGACGCTAAAAATTTAAAAGAATATGTAATTAAAGTAATAAAGCAAACGTAGGTAACCATAACATAAGTTATATTCACCTGTGACCATAAATAATATAGAAAAAGTAAGTACTTGTAATGGAAAAATATAAATACAGATAATAAAGATACACAGAAAGTATGTGGAGTAGATAATAATAAAAAAATAAAAGTTTGTCTAAAATAAATCTATATAATTTGAAGCTTTCCAATAGTGAGCCGTAGGACGCGGGGCTCAAAGCGATGCAGACCAGCGCCGGTTTAAACCCAAACGCACCGCTGCTGCACCCTCTGCTCCAGGACTCAGTCGGGGCTGGAAGTGGACCGGCTTCCCTCTGGGTTCACTCTTCTTTCTATCACTTTATGTGTCATTTTCTCTCTCTGTCTCTCTCTCT
>NC_048414.1:1289849-1290452 GCF_013103735.1 Etheostoma cragini | reverse complement strand
CCCCACTTCCAGTTATAGCTCAACCTCATGCCGGTTTTCCCAAGACGAAGTGAGGAGCGCTGATTGAGTTGAGCTTGGCTGCAGCTATTAAATGAGATGGAGGTCTGACTCTCAGTCAGACAAACAAAGAGCCAGAATGTTTTTGTCTGATGAAAGTATGTGAAAAGGGTGTGTGAGCGGTGTCGGTTTTATATCCTCCTGTTGCGTTAGATTCTCCAACCGCTGTAGCTGAGTTTAACACACACACACACACACACACACACACACACACACACACACAGAGTTGGATTAAAACAACCGATCCGATGTCACCTGAACCGTTAACGACCTGTTGCCATATGAAGTGCATTTCCCCTGCTTTCATAAGCTCTCTTTGATGAGAAAACGCGGCTGCTCTCATCATCGTTGGTCTGTTTTGGCTTTTTAAATCGAGGCGGGATTGAACAGATGAGATGTTTTTGGGGCTTTTCTGGAACATGCAGATCCCCTGGCGGAGCTGGGTAGAGACGCCCACATGAGTCACATTGGGCTCTGCAGCAGCGGTGATGTGATGTTTGGATGTTCAGTCCAGAGGGTGGACGGACTGAGCGTGTGCAGAGGCGG
>NC_048414.1:1281969-1289839 GCF_013103735.1 Etheostoma cragini | reverse complement strand
GGGGGGGGACTAAAAAGTCCCGTGCCGTTTGATCTAGCGTCAGACTGGCCGGCTCCATCCAGGTTAACACCCCACACCCTTCAGCTTTATGCTCACCCTGTGTTGACTTTTGCAAAAACAATACGGAATGGTGCTTTCAGGTGCAAGTCTGAAGCGCAGGAAATTACAGATTGAGCCTCCGTACGCCGCAAAATCAGGACAGTAAATGTGGGACAAACTGTGTTTTCTGTGTCTTCCAGTTTGTGGGTCATACAATAAATACAGAATCAGTTAGTAGAAGATGTGTATCTAAAGCAAATCAATTACATGTATTTTCCCAAAGGGAGATTTCTTCTTAAAGCCAGAAACATAATACATAATACAAAATACAAAAAATGACCTATACTGTGATATAAGTTTTCAGACTCGTAGTTCCCAATAGGTATTTTATTTTAAAAGGGAATGTAAGTGTATGCTGATTTTGAGCCAACTTGCAATAAAATTAGAGTTAACAGTAAAATGTCATACTGTGTGATACTGCTCCATTTGGCTGTGGCTATTACATCACATGTCACTTATGTACTGTACATCAAATGAAAAGACGGTTGTCCACCAGCCACGTGCTATTTACCTCATTGTATATGTCTTCTTATTTTTACTTTTTATATTGTTTACTTGAACGTTATGTTTGTCTGTGGACCTACTTGGTTAAAAATGTCTTGTCTCCACCGTGGGACAGAGGGACACTTAATTTCGATGTCTTTGTGTGTTTTTGACATGTGAAGAAATTGACAATAAAGCAGACTTTGACTTTTGAACAGCAAAAGATGACATATAAGCTAATATAGAGATAATTTAGACATGGTCAGTACTACACTTCTGCTTTTAAGTCTACTGTTTTATGTTGTCGTTTTGTCATAGTTGCATTTTGATATGCTTTGTGTGTTTTAGTGCTCATGGAAAGCACTTTGGGTCTAAGTATAAATATGTTGCCTGGACTTGTGTTGCATGGTTAGAAAAACTGCAAAAGATTACATTAAGGTGCCAGTTGGGGCTCTAAAACGTGAGACATGTCTTCTAGTTTAAGTTGCACTAGACCGGCAGCGATGATCTGGTATTTATGGCCTCCAAAGTAAGAGAGGGAGAGATATAATTCATCAGTAATGTTGAGACAAAAAGTAGAAACCACCCAGTTAAATGTTTTATATGAGGAGCCAGTCAGTACTTTCTAAAATGAAAATACAAACGCAACGCGAGGCTTCATCTGAACTAGTACTGCCCTGCTGTTCTGGCGCTGGGTGTGTCGGGTCACGTGTCCGGCACCATTTATTATATCTTTATTTTTACCTCCTTTTGAGCACCGAGTGAGCTCTCTGTTCTGTTTATAACATCTGTCAGTCAGTCGGTACCATCCTCCTCTTTACGGTGAGCAGGAGACTCCTTCCTCCAACACACTGCATTTACTGTCTCGGTGAAGAGGATTGTGACACTTACGTGTGTAAAACAAACTAAATAGAACACACACACACACACACAGTTCGTCTCACTATCTTTGTGGGGACCTTTTATTGACATAATGCATTCCCTAGTCCCTTACATAACCTTAACCATGACATCTACATGCCTAACCTTAACCCTCACCCTAACCACAACCTGATTATAACCCTAATCCGAAAACCAAGTCTTAGCCCTCAAAAAGCACTTTGAAGTTGTGGGGTCCAGCGTTTTGGCCCCACAAAACAGACTGGACTCCTGGTTTTTGGACCCCATGAGTGTAGTCAAACGAGAACCCACACACACACACACACACACACACACACACACACAAATAAAGAGATATTCTAACACACACACAGACGGCCTATTCCTGGACCATGGTGTGGCTGCCATGTGGTGAAAAGTAAAAAAACTCTTCAGCCATCTGCAGAGCTGGGATTTCTAAACACACACACACACACACACACACACACACACACACACACACACACACACACACACACACACACACACACAGAGTCCTCTGTTGGTGATTTGGTTTTCTCCGGTTAGAGGATTGGCTGCTGCTGTTCGTGACAGGAAGTCGGACAGGTTACCCCGGGTCATCGCGGCGGGAAAGCATCTCAGCGACCACATGTATCTCAGATGTGTCTGTAGGCGCTACACGACCACGCTCTGGTTTGAAAACACATCTTATTGCAACATTTACGGCGTCTCCGAGCCTGACAATCTGATTGGTCCGAACAGCTACTGGTTCGAGTGTAGTTGCTCCACAACGGATCAAGTCCAGACCCAACTCCCCGACCTCGAATGTTGTGGGCGGGGCTAAGTTCGGTTAGCATCCGTGCTAGTGTAGCTCGTTATCGGCGTCATGAAGGATCTCTGGATAAATGATCTTAAATCCTTTTTATTAAGTTATCTTTAATTCACACCTAACGTCTCCTTTCTCTCCGTCTCTTGTCAGGAAACTGAGATTGCAGCTGAATGCAACCACGTAAGTGTCTTCACTTCCTTAAACACTACTTCCCAGCATGCACCATGTTATCCTATAATCCCGTTTAGCTTACATTAAGCATTTAACCCCAGAGTAAAGGATGTTTCAGGTATGTATGGATGGATGGATGGATGGATGAATGAGTTTTTTATTATATATTGATATATTGATAATATATCAATATCATGATATGAGACTAGATATCGTCTTAGATTTTGGATATCGTAATATGGCATAATTGTCTTTTTTCCTGGTTTTAAAGGCTGCATTACAGTAAAATTATGTAATTTCCTGATCTTACCAGACTGGTGTACATGATCTATTATTGACCTTTACCCACTTAGACATTATAGCCACGTTACTGATGATTATTTGTCAAAAATCTCATTGTATGACCATGTTGTGAAAGCACCAATAGTCAACTCTACAACATCGTTGCGATATTGATATTAAGGTACTTGGTCAAAAATTGTGTGTGTGTGTGTGTGTGTGTGTGTGTGAGAGAGAGAGTGTGTGTGAGAGAGATCTCATTCCACATGTTTTATGCCCCTTCTCTCCTCCAGCTGCTGTGGAACTACAAGCTGAACCTGACCACCGACCCAAAGTTCGAGGCCGTAGCCGTGGAGGTCTGCAAGACCACCATCTCAGAGGTCAGTCCCTGAAACCGAACCTCTACAGCTTACCTGGGAGATCATTTTGTGAACATACTAAACATAAAACTACCCCCCCTCCCCCTCCCAATCTCAAGAAAGGAAGGCACAGAAATTAAAAAAATTAACACAATGGTATCAAAATGGCCAATAACCAATCAAACATATGTATACATGACATCCCCGTAGGTCACTCATCCATCTCCTTCCTCCCCAAATCACAAAGCTTCTCGGGAGTGCTCCAGAAAGTTCAGGTACTTTCCCCATTTTTTGGTAAAAACATCCAAATAGGCAAACCGTTGCCACCTCACAAGCCCTCACCTGGACCGACGGCCCCCCTTCAATCTTCCATCCCCTACATTAATGTGTCTCCCAGAACAAATAACCCTGGGCGGACTGGAACCTGGGTCCCTGCAATCTGACGTAGGTCACACGTGAGATTTTTAATTTTAGCAAAGGAGCCGCAAAGCCTTGATGTGTTTTTAGAGGACAGTACTTGTTGGTTGAATCATCCCTACTCTCAACCAAGCCGCTCACAGAAGTTCTCGCTCTAGAAACTGAGTAACAGTAAAAAAAAAAAAAAAAAAAAAACACCAAATAAATTTAAATAAAACCTGTTTTAGGGTTATCCATGTGAACAAAGATTAGATTATACTTTATTCATGCCACAGCGGGGAAATGCCCTCGTTACAGTGGCATTTTCTACAATAAAAGCAAAACAAACAAGCAAGTAAACACACAAACAAACACACAACAAACAAGTAAACACACAACAAACAAGTAAACACACAACAAGCAAGTAAACGCACAACAAACAAGTAAACACACAAACAAACACACAACAAACAAGTAAACACACAACAAGCAAGTAAACACACAAACACACAACAAACAAGTAAACACACAACAAACAAGTAAACACACAAACAAACAAGCAAACACACAAACAAACAAGCAAACAACAGCCAATGAGCTGAGAGTAGACTGAATGTAAAGTGGCGTCACATGAAGGTTTTGTAAAGTGCGGTTGCCATAGCACATTAAACAGTATTGCAGTGTAAGTGAGTGACGTTAAAATTAAATTGAATATGTCATTAAAGTAATAAAGCAATAGTAGGTAACCGTAATATAAATTATCTTCACCTGTGGCCATAAATAATATAGAAAAAGTAATGGAAAAAATATAAAAACAGATTTTAAAGATACACTGTGTGTGTGGGTGTGTGTGTGTGTGTGTGTGTGTGTGTGTGTGTGTGTGTGTGTGTGTGTGTGTGTGTGTGTGGAGTAACTGAAACACATTTCTACTGCACGCCACATTCTAATATACAGGAAGTCCTAATCTTTAGGATCTGTTTGAAGTTCCTGTATCAGCCACCAAGCTGAATGTTTTTTAATTTTTTAAAGCCACAGAAGCACAAAAAGCTTCCTGGAGCTGCTTCGTGATCACAAACCCACCAGTTTAGTTATTATCAGTCATCCGTTTAACCGTTTCACATACGTGTATTTAGTTGCTTAGTAGTAATCAAGCAAATAAAAACAGGAATACTAGTGACTCTAAACCTATTTTCTCTGTGATAATGTCTTAATAAGGCTCCATTTTAAAGCAGTCGTTGCTAAAAACACAGTTTCCTTCCTAGATCGTGTGAAAGAAGCTCAGCTTGCTTGTCAAATAAAAAGCATGCAGGGTGTTTTGTGCAGAGCTCAATGTGCAGAGACAAAACACACATAAGACAAACAAAGAAAATCCAAATAACAGCTGTCTGCGTGTTGCACGTGTTCAGCGTGAGTCCCTCTGAGTCCCGGGGTCGCCTGGCCTAGAAACACCTGTCTTTCTGTGGGTTGATTCAGTCGTCTGCAGACGGACTAACGGCAACACAACAATCACCTAACAACAATCACACAGGCACATCTGGTGCAGGTGTGATTGGGTGAGAGAGCCTGTTGTTTATCTGACTTCAGGGTTGGACGTTATGTCACAGAGACATGTCGTCCCTGAAGTCTGGTTAGTAATGAGAACAGAGACAATAACAGTGAATAAATGCGTGTATTTAGGTCTGTGGTTGTACTGTATGTATGTATGTATGCGTATATAGGTAGCCATGCACATACTTAGACTTGGCTTACTTTTATGCATGCTTCATTGTCCCTTTTTATTTATTTAAATAATTACTATATTTATATATATATATATATATATATATATATATATATATATATATATACATTATATGTATTTTAACCTTGTTTTTGTCCTATACATAAATCACAATTACACTGAAAATTGTTAATGAAAAAATGCTAATGAAAAGAGTTATGAAAAAAAAACAAAAACAACCAGGATATTTAAAGTGCTTTGCGTTGTTGTGCCGAGCTGATGAAGCTGATGAAGCTGATGAAGCTGATGAAGCTGTCTGCGCTCCTCCCTTTAGATCAAGGAATGTGCGGCGGAGGAGCTGGGCAAGGGCTACCTGGTGTCCTGCCTGGTGGATCACCGTGGCAACATCACCGACTACCAGTGCAACCAGTACATCACCAAGATGACGGCCATCGTCTTCAGCGACTACCAGCTGATCTGCGGCTTCATGGACCAGTGTCGCGAGGACATCAACGCTCTGCACTGCGGCAGCATCAGCACCGGCGAGAAGGTGGGGCGCACAAACTCAGGAAGGGGTTTTAAAGGTTCACACCAATCAGGGTCTGGTGGTTTTTCAGTTTGGACTCAAGGTCCCCCCGGCCCCCCGTATTTTATTACTTTTTGGAAAGGGTCTGAAGATCTACCATGGACTGTGTAAAGTTGTTTTTGTGGATAAAATGCCGTGTTTACCTTGTTTCAAGCCATTCTAGCGTGGTACAGAAAGCTGCAGGAAGACTGTCAATGTTCTTTTTAATTCCCCAAAATAACATGATTGATTCCACCCAACGCTCTTTGCCAAGTACAAATCTCTACTTTCATTCATTTTGGGGCGTCTTATTCAATTTTATAGCATTGTAAAACAAATGGAAGTGTTTTTGAAATAGTATTGAGTAAAAGTTGACATATTCCAGTCTGTGATTATCATCAACATCCATTCCTTTAATTTTAGTCTCAATAATTCCTAATTTCTGCTTTTCTAACTTAAACATTAGGTATAATTGCATAAAAATTAGGTTTATTGACCATAAATTTGAAAAATAACTGTAAAACTGAACTTAATAAGTTAGTGTTACGTAGTGTTAAACATTGGAAGAAAGTAACAAACATGAGAAAAAGTTAAAAACATCGATAAAAAGCATCAACCAAAGTGTTGATTTCTAATTTTGACGGGAAGACAACACGAGGGTTAAGAAAAGTAATAGGGCAGCAACTGATGATTTCATACACTTTTACATTCATACGGTCTGATAAAGAACTTATTGGACTTAAACTTATCATTGCACCTACAATAGTGTAGCTGTCCTCAACTTAGGTCATCCTGTACATCTCTCGTGTGCGTGTGCTTGTGCGTGCGTGTGTGTGTGTGTGTGTGTGTGTGGAAACAGCAGCAACTTTATAGTGAAGAAACTGAAAAACTTGATGGTAAAATGCACACAGGTTGGCAGGATGCCTTGCGCTGTAGGTTTTGTTGGTTAATGTGAGACGTTCGAGTCACACACGTCTCGTCTTCACATCAGAAACAGGGAAATGAATTTGATCCGTTCTCGCTCCCGATTGGTCAGCGGCTGCACGTGGGACACTGGGATTGTCGCGAGTAATGAAAATGCTGGCTGTCAATCAGCGGGCCCCTGATTAATCCGGACCCGAAAGCACTTTCTTCTATGGCGTTGAAGTGCTTTCTGTCGCTAGTCCACATATAATTCACTGTATCACGGCTACATATGAGACCAACGTGTAATTTATAACATCTAACTGCTATAATACTATAATAAACTGCATTAAAGTGTATTTTCTTCATCTATAAATCACGTGGTTTTGAAGCGGTGCATAAACTCCAGTACTTCCCCATACCAGCATTTTATTCAGTATCGTGGGCTTCTCTGACACTGGTATTGGAACATCTCTGATATTTTAAATAGATTTTATGAATGAACAAAGACGCAATCTCTGACCCCTCCCTGTTCCCGCCGTAACTGTGGTCTCTCTGTTGTCTCCGTGCAGGACATCCACTCTCAGGGGGAGGTGATCGCCTGTCTGGAGAAGGGTCTGGTGCGGGAGGCCGAGGAGCAGCCGGGAGCGCACCGCATCAAGGACGACTGTAAGAAGGCCATCATGAGAGTGGCCGAGCTCTCGTCAGACGACTTCCACCTGGACCGATACCTGTACTTCGCCTGCCGCGACGACCGCGAGCGCTTCTGTGAAAACGTGAGGACCCGGTTCGCGATCTCTCGCACGTCTCCACGTCTTCTGTTAAGAGATCTAGAGTTATGGGTGTCAGACATGCATCTTTTTTAAAGATTGTTTTCCTAATCCTTTGCGTGGTTTCTCAATATGATTTATTGAAAACATTTCTGGTACAGGAGATACAATCCTCTATTCCAGACTTCAGCAACACAAAAAAAACATTCATAATATATGTAAATGTACTGTATTTATATTTATATAGCACTTTTTTAGTCTTAACAAAGGATCTACACACATCTACACACCTGCTCATCAGATAAACATACACACACATCTACACACCTGCTCATCAGATAAACATACACACACATCTACACACCTGCTCATCAGATTAACACTCACACACATCTACACACATCTACACACCTGCTC
>NC_048414.1:1273545-1281869 GCF_013103735.1 Etheostoma cragini | reverse complement strand
ACACCTGCTCGTCAGATACACACTCACACACATCTACACACCTGCTCGTCAGATACACACTCACACACATCTACACACATCTACACACCTGCTCATCAGACCATCACTCACCGACACATCAGGGTCAACTCGGGGTTCAGTGTCTTGCCCAAGGACACTTTAACATGGGATTACAGGGCCAGGGATTGAACCACCAACCTTCCAATTGGCAGGCCACCACTGAGCCACAGCCGCCCCTCTATCTATATATATATATATATATATTTATTTATTCACATTTTAACATGTGGATTTCATAAAACACATTAATTTCATCATTACAATTTTCTAACAATGCATAAATAGGTTACATAAATAACTGACTTTATTATAGATTACACCTTTTGACAGAGAAAATGCATCCAACCTATTGTTATGTGCTCAATCATACACTGTTGTTGTTAAAAGAATGAATTGAAGAAGAATTCACAACTTCTTCTGGAAGCTTGTCACATGATTACACGGAGACTTGTAGTCTTCCTCTTTTGAGACACGCATGTTTTAGGGTAATTTATTACAGATTTCCCTCTTGTCTCATACGTACTGCTCCAAAACTGAAAGAGAGGTTCAACATGTTACATTAATATCCAAAAGTTACGCACTAAAGCTTTAAGTTGCTTTATTGCAGCGTAATAATCACGTTATGTGTGAAAGAACTCGTGAAAGTGAATTAATCGCATGAAAAACCCATCCCTGGTGTGTAAAGGCCTTTAGATGGGATTTTTAAAATTAGTACAACACTTAAAACAAAAGATTTTTTTTAGTGGAAGTACGGATTTTAAAAACTCTTTTAAAAGAAGAAGTACACAAAAAACTATGAGTTTTGGGGATTTTTTTAAAATCTTAAACCAATGACTGTCTGGATCTTTACGCTGTTGATGGACTTATATTTTGGCATTTTTTTTCAGACACTGGCTGGAGAGGGACGGGTTTACAAATGTCTCTTCAATCACAAGTTCGAGGAGGCGATGTCTGAGAGGGTGAGTTCAACGAGCCGAAACGCTGCTTTCATTTAAAATTCTCATGTTTGTAGATGTGCAGAATAATGCTCAAAAGTATAGTAAGTGATGTAAATTTAGCAAATGGAGCTGTTCTGACCAATCACATCGTCAGGGCGGGCTTTATAGGATGACGGACAGATGATCAACTACGTCACCGAAGAGCGCTGGGGTTGAATTTGTTTACAACACAGACGGCTGCCGCTGTAGAATTAAGATGTTTAGGTTCCTCCATGGCGTCCGTTATAGAAGATATTGACAGGGCATTCATTTTAACCCCCGTCCTGTCCTCGGCTCAAATTGACCCGTTTTCAGTTCATTTATTTATTTATTTTGTCACAAAAAATGGGCCGTTGAAATAACCGCTGAAAACGTCAACATTAAAAATATCCCAAAAACTTTGGAAAAAAACATTAAAAAAAAAAAAAAGCCCCCACAACATTTAAAAAGTTATACAAATGATGGAAAAAGTTATAATAATGTTGAAAACTTTTTTTTGATCACGGTTGACAGGAAGACAACACAAGGGTTAAAAGAGGAACAGAGAACCTCGATCTAGGCATTTCTCGATCAGAAAGATGGTTTTTGCCGTACTTCCTACGGGATTCGGCAAGCGTTTAATTTATCAGCTACTCATACTCTGCTCCTGACTGGCTAGTAGTCCTTACCTAGGTACTGTCAGGGCCCTCATACTCCGCTCCTGACTGGCTAGTAGTCCTTACCTAGGTACTGTCAGGGCCCTCATACTCTGCTCCTGACTGGCTAGTAGTCCTTACCTAGGTACTGTCAGGGTCCTCATACTCTGCTTCTGACTGGCTAGTAGTCCTTACCTAGGTACTGTCAGGGCCCTCATACTCTGCTTCTGACTGGCTGCGTATGTCCTACGGAACATATGCCGTTGCTCTGATTGGACGTTAGCATGACGACGTCCGGCTGACTTTGGAAAAGAAACCAGGCTAAAAAAAAAAATAATAAAAAAAGACATAGTTTGAATCTGTGATGCTGACGGGCTGATGTGTCCTCAGTGCCGCGAAGCTTTGACCACCCGGCAGAAGCTGATCGCCCAGGACTACAAGGTGAGCTACTCGCTGGCCAAAGCCTGCAAGTCGGACCTGAGGAAGTACCACTGCAGCGCCGACAGCAACATGCCCCGAGCCCGAGAGGCTCGCCTGTCCTACCTGCTGCTCTGTCTGGAGTCGGCGGTGCACAGAGGTAAGAGGCTCCGCCTCTCTCTTCCCTCCTGTCTGTCCATTACTCCCATCCCTCCCAGGGCTGCACTGACATATGAGTAGAGCTGTAGCAAGTCTCCAGTTTGCTGTACAATGAACTGTCTCAGGAATTGCGATCAACATTATAGTTGTCCTGCAGTCAAATTGAAAGCCTCTGAAGTTTGAAAACACACACACACACACACACACACACACAGCTGGTTTACGTTGATCTGGCTGATTAATGCTGTGTTCCAGGCACCCCATAACCAACTTTTTACCCATAAAAGTGCCCTGGGACGGCTGTCTAACCCATAACTTAACTCCCCGTGACCTCCAGATCGGTGTACTCCCAGTTACAGTTTTTGACGTCACACACACACACACACAGACAAACAACAATGTCGATGCCGTACAGATGCTGGTGATTAACAGTGAGAAATATAAATAAAAAGGCAGTGACTGGAAAAATCAACAACTAACATCGGTAATTATTAAGCAGCAGAGGATGAGGGAATCTGTCACTGGATCGGCGCATCAATGCAGTGATTCATTTCAACAAGATATCCTTCGTCATCGTGACACTCCGAGATTTTTTGTGTTAGTTGAACAAAAATTTACATAGAAAACTGCACTAATTTTTTTGTCAGTGGTGCCAATTTTACATTCAATGCAATGTTCAATAAAAGAATGTTGAACATGATTTTCTTTTAATTTATTTCAACTTCAGTTTGTTGTATTTTATCAGAACACTGAAAGCAGCAGAACGGACTACACCTAATATCTTTATTTCAACATTCAACAAGGTTACTGCATGCTGCATATTTTCCTCATATCGTGCAGCCCTACCTACGATTTGCGTCATTTCGAGAAACCTTTAGAAAATGACATAACACACAATGTTCTATTGACCACAACTAGCAGAAGTCCATGGAGCTACTAATGATTTAAAGTGGTTTGTTGAGTGTTTCATTCCTCTGTGTGTGTGTGTGTGTGTGTGTGTGTGTGTCCGTCCCAGGCCGTGTGGTCAATGGCGAGTGTCAGGGTGAGATGATGGACTACAGGCGGATGCTGATGGAGGATTTCTCTCTGAGTCCGGAGATCGTGCTGCACTGTCGCAGCGAGATCGAGGGCCACTGCTCCGGTCTGCACCGCAAAGGCCGGACGCTGCACTGCCTGATGAGGGTCGGCAGAGGAGACATGGGCGCCATCGACACCGACTGCCAGAGGGCGGTAAGTCGCCATTTATGGCAACTGTAGGTAGGGCTGGTCGAGAAAATCTGATTCTTAACCAAATGCATCTATCTATATTGCGATTTCTTTGATTAATGTGCATTGTGTGTATGTAATGCGTTGATTTTTATTTATGTTGATTTTGTGTTTTCTGGTCTCAGCTCCAGATTCTGGTCCAGGAAGCCGACCCCGGAGCCGACTACCGCATCGACCGAGCACTCAACGAGGCCTGCGAGTCCGTCATCCAGACTGCCTGCAAACACATCCGCAGCGGAGACCCCATGTGAGTCCCTGTGTCTTTCACACTCTAGTCTAGATCAACGGAGGTCCCTCTTTTCGACCAGATGTCCGTCCCCGTCCTCTGTCTCTGTGTTGGCGTTCTAACCTCCGGTGGTTTTCTGAGGACTATGGTTACCTGGTCCTCAGATCTCTGCAGGGTAAATTCAGACAGCTAGCTAGGTTTCTGTTGCACGACTAAAACTACTTTTGAACGTACACGTTCCACCAAAACAAGTTCCTTCCCGTGGCTATATATATATATACGTTTTTTTTAGTTCCTTTGAGTATATGATAGGGGTGTGAATCTCCACTGGATTCTTCACCACCTCAATGAAAACCATGAGCTGTAATATATAATACAGCTCATGGTTTTCATCAACTAATTTAGATATATACAAACTCCTCGTTGTATTATATCAGCTCTCAAAGAAGACACTTCCTGAATGTGAACACCACAGACCAAATACAAAAACAAAAGAAAGGAGCAAGCTGGTGCAAAGATTGAATTTACTACATTGTACTGTACTTGTATGTGATGAATACTAATAAAGTTCCCGTTGTGTTGCTGACCCTGCAGGATCCTGTCCTGTCTGATGGAGCACCTGTACACCGAGAAGATGGTGGAGGACTGTGAACACAGACTCCTGGAGCTGCAGTACTTCATCGCCAGAGACTGGAAGTTAGTCCTGCTAATCCCCCTCCTTCACAGGAAAAAAAACAAACAACCTGCAGCTTTACTTTTACTGAACTTTGCTAAAAAAGAGAAACAGAAGTTGCTTTGTAGTTGAGACTTATGGAAGCAAAAATAACATCAAAGTCTTGTGAAGCACCAATAAATGTGAGATTAGGAACTAGGTGGTGGTGTGTTCATGTGTACTGATGGACAAATGGACAATGTACTTAACTGATATTTAATGGTAACACCGTGTGTTGCTGCCCAGGTTGGATCCCATCCTGTATAAGAAATGTCAGGGCGACGCGGCCCGGCTCTGCCACACTCACGGCTGGAACGAGACCAGCGAAATGATGCCGCCCGGCGCCATTTTCTCCTGCCTGTACCGCCACGCCTACCGCTCCGTGGAGCAGGGACGCAGGGTGAGTCTCTGCAGCGTCTGTCCTTGAGGACACTTCTTTCCACCACGACACCGCCATCGCTGGGGAATCTTTGATGTATAGCTACAGTATATACATTTTTTATTTTATTTAAATGATCAGGTCCCGCGTATTTTCCTTTCCACCTAGCGTTATTACTTACTACATATTAACTTCCCTGTAGTAGTGTCCCTCTATACAGTTCTCCCGGTCTCACCCAGTCACGACTATGAAAAAACTACCAGACACAAAATTATCACAAAGAGACACAAAGCAGCCTTGAAGAGACACAAAGAGTCATTACTTTGAAAATGGGCAAAAAACAACAAAGAGACACAAAATGAGTACAAAGAGACTCAAAGAGAGTCACGATTCTGTAAATGGGCAAAAAAAAAAACACGAGACACAGAATGACCACAGAGACACAAAATGAGTACAAAGAGACGCATAGTGACCACATAGACACAAAATAAGCACACAGACACGACTAAAAGACACAAAATGTCCACAATGAAATACATAATGAGTACAAAGAGACACAAAATGACCACACAGAGACACATAATGACAACAACTTTTAGAGACACGACTAAAAGACACAAAATGAGTACAAAGAGACACAAAAGGGCTACAAAGAGACACGACTACAAAAACACAAGACGTTATGACTACAAAGAGACACAAAATGTCTACTAAGAGACACAAAGAGACTCACAATGACTATGAAAAGGGGCGAAAAGAACACAGTTTACACACTGTAAATGACCACAAAGAGAAGCGTGACGGGGGTTCTTTGTGCGCCCGTCTATGAGCACCAATAAAAACAAAAGGCCGGTTCCCTCCATCACACGGGAAATTAAAGCTCAAACTGTCTGCTGTAAAACCCATTTGTAGATCTAGTGTCAGTATGCAGAAGAAGTCACATCTACAGTAAGTCTGAACTTCCTCACTGACCTCGGCATGTTCCCCTAGCTCGTCAGTGGCGAGTCCGAAGCAGAAAGCCAGCGTTTGACTGTGAGTATGTCGCGCTGCTGAACTGATGATAATCACCGGAAACTGCACACGCCTGTCATGATGCCCGGGAAGTGATTGTGCTGTAATTCTTATCTCATGTCGGTGCATGGGGAAGCTGGGGTTTGTTATTGTGTGAAAAGTGGAAGTGAGCTGCTAAACTGTGATGTGAAGAATCAATGAAATTATCCAATTACGTAAAACTGGGTTGTGCTGATTAATCAATGGGAGGAAATTGAGTTGTTGATTAAAATCCGATGTGTAAGCAGTCCTTAAAGCGATACTCCACTCACATGTAATGTACTAGTATCTTACTATCTTCCCCTGAAGGCTCAAAAATGTAGAAGTTTTCGATCAGCTGGATTTCATTTCTGTTGAAATTAATTCCAGTTTTTGCCGGTTTCCATTACATGAAAAATACCAAACGACTGCAGAAACTTCTCCTGCTGCATAATCTTTATCTGTCGTCCATCTTATGTTCTGTATCTTCCAAACCCGCAGATCTGCTTTAAAACATAGTTAAATGTTCCGTGTTAAGGCCCGGTCACACCGGCTTTAAACACTCGTGTTGTCTTCGCGTCAAAATAAAAAATCAACACTTTTGTTGAGGCTTATTATTGATTTTTTTTTTTAACGTTTCCTTATATTTTTGTCCCTTTTTCAACACTTTTGACACGTTTTTTTCAATGTTTTTTTAAGTCCGATTGACTTGAAATCTCTCACACAGGTGCAGCTAAATATGCTTTACCAAAAAGCTATAAGGACCATTAAGGTCCTCCTATAACACGGATGGACATGAACACAAACAAAGTGCACTGTTTGTCCCGTCGTTACGACGCTGGACATACTGTGACATAAGTTCATACTGAGAAAAAATGTTAACCCGCAAATCACCGCTTGCGGCTATACCATATGATTTAAAATGGTAAATGTCTGGAATTGAATTTTTGTAATATTGCTTCTTGAGTAGGAGTTTTTTCAAACGTCGTTTTGGACGCGTCGTTGTGTCTTTTCTTCCTCAGAGGGTTAATAAATGCACAATTCTTTTAACAGCCACTTTTAAACAACAAAATCCTACATATCCAGAGTGGAGTATCAATTTAAGTCTTCCTCGAGGTTTGGGTCTCTTGTCTCTACTAACCCTCCGTTGTGGCCCTGCTGCAGCTCTCTAGAGACTGTAAGGTGGAGGTTCAGAGGATCCTCCACCAGAGGGCGCTGGACGTGAAGCTGGACCCCGAGCTGCAGAGACAATGCATGACCGACCTGGGGAAGTGGTGCAGCGAGAAGACGGAGGCCGGACAGGAGCTGGAGTGTCTGCAGGACCACCTGGAGGATCTGGTGCCCGGCTGCAGGGACGTGGTGGGGAACCTGACGGAGCTGGAGTCTGAGGTAACCACCACACGTGCTGCTGCAGCCCATAATGAACTACTCGCACCGGCAGGAAGAGACGCGGGAAGTAGCCGCTCCGGGGGCACGTTCAATCTCAAATGGTGTTTAACGATGGTTAAGGTGTTGAATGTTTCCTCAGAACGGTGTGGAACGGCTTTGAGGAATGTTTTAGGGATCGACTGATACTGATTTTTCAAGGCCAATACTTATTATTATTATTATTATTATTAGTAGTAGTAGTAGTAGTAGTAGTTAATAAAACCGAGAACCGATATCTGGGACTGATATGCATTTACAGTGAAAATGAAAATCTTTTTGTCAAAATTAAGATTCAGGAGTTTTACAAACTCCAACACCAAACTTTGTTTAATTGCTTTAATCAAGGATTTAATTCATTAGAAACTTCCAGCATGATACCCAGTTACCGAGAGTCAGATAGTGTTGTGGGGGGGCGGGGGGGACATTAAGCTGAGCCAAAGTGGACCAATTTTTAATTCAATAACTTCGGTTGTCAGGCAAATAAAAAAACTGGGGGAAACTGGAGCAGCTAGAGAGCAGCTGGAGGAAACCCATGCAGACATGGAGAGAACATACAAACTCCACACAAAGGCCCAGAACGACTTGGATTCGAAACCAGAACCTTCTGACTGATCCGGTCGGACTGAATCTTTGGTGTTAACAGCATCTGTTTGTTCTGTCCTCAGGATATTCAGATCGAGGCGCTGCTGATGCAAGCATGTGAACCCGTCATCCAGACCTACTGCCATGTAAGTCCTGTACACACCGAGAAGGTCACTCTCGAATATTATGTTAGATGTTTTTAAATCCAGTTTTCAATTTAGACTGTTGTGTCTCAACTGCATGAAAAAGAATCTGCTTTTGGTGTAGAAAGGCCGAGAGTGGAAAATGTTTCAGAAAAAGAAGAAAGCAGGGAGCAATTTCACAAGAAATAATGTAGTGTCTCTCTCTCTCCCTTTCTCCCTGTCTCTCTCTCTCCCTTTCTCTCTCTCTCTCTCTCTCTCTCTCCTTGTCTGTCTCTCTCTCTCTCTCTCTCCCTCTCTCCCTCCTTCTCCCT
>NC_048414.1:1272228-1273445 GCF_013103735.1 Etheostoma cragini | reverse complement strand
CTGTCTCTCTCTCTCTCTCTCTCTCTCTCTCTCTCTCTCTTCCTCCTTCTCCCTGTCTGTCTCTCTCTCTCTCTCCCTGTCTCTCTCCCTGTCTGTCTCCCTGTCTGTCTCCCAGGAGGTAGCTGATAACCAGATCAACACCGGTGATCTGATGGAGTGTCTGGTTCAGAACAAACACCAGAAGGAGATGAATGAGAAGTGTGGGGTGGGAGTGACACACTTCCAGCTGGTGAGCAGACGGATAACAGTGTGTTATGTGTTAGGAAAATACAAAATACAAAGCTGATGAGCTCTACCAACCAACACATGAAACATGAATTATGATACAAATGGGCAGATACTTCTCTAGAGTCTATTTTCGCCAATATTGTAATATTAAAAAAATATGTACAATACTTACACTTTATCCCTTTAAAGGTTTAGCTCATTGAGTTATTGGAGACATGTTTGTGTATCGGCATCAAAATGTCAGCTTGCAGCCACATGATTAGCTGGCTTTACTTACTTATTACTCTCTCGCTCTCGCTCTCGCTCTCTCTCTCTCTCTCTCTCTCTCTCTCTGCAGATTCAGATCAAAGATTTCCGTTTCTCCTACAAGTTCAAGACGGCCTGCAAGGAGGACGTTCTCAAACTTTGTCCCAACATCAAGAAGAAGTAAGACGTGTACATCAATCTGACCTTCATAAGTGCAGCGGAAAGAAACAATTACTTCTGGATTCAGTATTTTATTGTTATTAAGGAGTACAAGTACACACAGTATTATCTAACCTGAGTGGATGAATATACTATATTTATTCTACCATTTTATCACATTCGTAACAAATCAATCCCCACTAAACAAAGCCAACTTACTTGCTTTGGGAGCTTTTGGCTTCACGTCTTTATTCTGACAGCTCAGTAGGCGAACCTTTTTGGGAAGAGCAATATGTTATGGAAAATAAAACTTCCATTCTCATGTGTTTTTGTGAATGATGGCGGTTCCGTTTCCTAAAACTCTCCCTGAGTTTTCAGCTCTGTTTTTCAGAAGAAGACTGGAACTGAATTATAATGTTAGCTGCCAACAGACCTTTCCACCCAGTAGTCCAGCAACAACAGTCGATCGACAAACATACACTCTCATCTTCTGCAAGGCATTCCTAAGTGTGTGTGTGTGTCTGTGTGTCTGTCTGTCTGTGCCCATGCGTGTGTCTGTGTGTGTGTGTGTGTGTGTGTGTGTG
>NC_048414.1:1269092-1272218 GCF_013103735.1 Etheostoma cragini | reverse complement strand
TGTGTGTGTGTGTGTGTGTGTGTGTGTGTGACCGACCTCTTGTCTTCCTGTCGTTCAGGGTGGACGTTGTGATCTGCCTCAGCACCACGGTGAGAAACGACACCCTGCAGGACGCCAAGGAGCAGCGAGTGTCCATCAAATGTCGTAAACAGCTTCGGGTGGAGGAGGTGGAGATGGTACGTTCACAGACACAGGGGTCACCAACGCAGTCAGTCAGCCAGGGGACTATTTACGAAGGATCTGTGTGATTTCCAAGAACAACAAGAGAAATTGGAGCAGAAGTTTAGTGGGAATGACATCTAGCACCTTGTAAACGGACCAAATTACCTTCCAAACATTCGTGAAACCTCAGCAAAAAAGTTTCTGCTCTTCTCCCCTGAGATAGTTTCATCTCTCTTGAGATGTTTCCTTAAGCCAGTCTGAGTTTCTTTCCTGCACAGATTCAAAGTATCTCTGTTTTTGTTGTGCCTGTGTTTCTCTGTAAACCCTCTAAAAATCCCACTGAACCTCTTTGCAGTCGGAGGACATCCGCCTGGAGCCGGAGCTGTACGACTCCTGTAAGCAGGACATCAGCCGGCTGTGTCAGAACGTGGCCTTCGGCAACGCACAGGTCAGCCGCCACACACAGTTGTTGTTGTAATGTCCAGTTGTGTTGTCAGCTGACGGCAGCATTTGGAGCCCATTTTATCAGGTAGAATTCCAGAAGAAGTTCTGGGGACTGAAAAGTGCTTTATGAAGCGAGTACAGGTGTGCCGTGGCTTTTAGAAACGACACACATGGTAAAACACTGTAGTATAGACTTACAAACTAAGAGTTGTCTCTGTAGGTTATCGAGTGTCTGAAGGAGAACAAGCGTCAGCTGACTCAGCGTTGCCACCAGCGGATCTTCAAGCTGCAGGAGAACGAGATGGTGGATCCTGAACTGGACTACCAGCTGATGAGAGTCTGCAAGCACATGATCAGGGTAGGTCGGGGAAACCTGCAGTGTGTAGAAGGTGCAAACTCATGACTGCAAGCAGCACGTGCAAGTACATTAGCCTTAATTAAGCAAAACTACAAAGACATGTGAAAGGGCAGTTTCAAGATTTTTT
The DNA here is from genome assembly GCF_013103735.1 of Etheostoma cragini. Lineage (NCBI taxonomy): Eukaryota > Metazoa > Chordata > Actinopteri > Perciformes > Percidae > Etheostoma > Etheostoma cragini. The sequence continues at coordinate 1,271,127 of NC_048414.1, read as the reverse complement.
GTCCTTTTCTCTTTTTCTTCTTCATGTTCATCCAAAGTGTAGTTGAAAGAGACCTGTTTTTAGCCTTTGGCGGTAGATGCGTAGGCTTTTGGCCGTCCTGATGTCAGTAGGGAGCTCATTCCACCAATTAGGAGCCAGGACAGCAAACAGTTGGGATTTTGTTGAGTGATCAGTTGTCCCCCGCTGTGAGGGGGCAGCGAGCAGGTTGGCTGATGTGGAGTGGGGGGGGCGGGGTGGGGTGGGGTGTAGGGCTTGACCATGTCCTTGATGTAAGCTGGTGCTGATCCGTTCGTGGCCCCGTATGAGTACTGGTGTCCTAGTGATTCCAACACAACATGCTCAGTGTTTGAGCCTGGCTGTAAAGTCTCATCCCATCTGCAGTGTTCTCATGTGAATCACAGTAATTCTGACATATTTTGAGTTTTTACAACAGAAATGTAAACTATCCGATTTGTGAGCTTTTAGCGCGGAAGACATCGGACATTGATATGTTTTGGTGTAATGTGTTTTGCTCCGGTCTGGAACTGAGTTTGGTGTGTGTGTGTGTTTTCAGCGGTTCTGTACGGAGTCGGAGGGAAAGAACGTTCTCCAGTGTCTGAAACAGAACAAGAACAGCGAGCTGATGGACCCGAAATGCAAGCAGATGATCACCAAGAGACAGATCACCCAGAACACAGGTACACACACACACACACGCACACGCACGCACGCACGCACGCACGCACACGCACACGCACACATACACAAACTCTCCACTCAGCTTAATTCACATCACCCTTCTGAAAGTGTGTCTGTCTGTGTGTGTGTGTGTGTGTGTGTGTGTGTCTGTGTGTGTGTGTGTCTGTGTGTGTGCGTGTCTGCAGACTACAGGCTCAACCCAGTCCTGAGGAAGGCCTGTAAAGCCGACATCCCAAAGTTCTGCCAGCCCATCCTGAACAAGGCGACGGCGGACAGCGAGCTGGAGGGTCAGGTCATCTCCTGCCTCAAGCTCAAATACTCCGACCAGGTCAGACCCGTTGATCCAAGTCTTCGTCTTAGATTTCTTAAAGAGACGCTATTAAGCTTGTTATATTATTTATTAATTAGCTATTGTTTAGTTAATGAAAATATTCATGTGTGTTTTCTGCGATGCGACAGCGTTTGTCTCCAGACTGTGAGGCCCAGATCCAGGTCATCCTGCAGGAGTCGGCGCTGGACTACAGGCTGGACCCCCAGCTGCAGATCCACTGCACACAGGAGGTCCACACATTTCTGCTTTCTTTCTACACACACACACACACACACACACACACACACACACACACACACACACACACACACACACACACACACACACTCTGAAAGCCTCATTTTCAATTATTAATGTTGGACTCTGTGAGGTCAAAGGGGCGTTTTCTCGATCTTAACATATAAAATAACCTTTAAAGGGTATTTGCATACAACTTATACCAATGTACTTTATATCTAATTTTATATCTAATCTAATACCTCTATTATTTTGGGCCTAAAGATGAAAAGTCATAGTTCACATTTTGGAATTCTTCTTTGCCAATGTTTATCTAATGTAACATGAAGAACGCATTGGCATTGTTGCAATGTCTCCATGTGGCCACCTGGGGGTGATGTTATGTCATTATGTTGATGTTATGCCCCTTCCTCATTGGTTGTCTGGATGAAACCAGCTGGTGTGATTGGCTGAACAGACTACTTTGAAATGGCCTAGTTTTGGTCTGACTATATTTGTAAGCTTCCTTTACGTCTGGGATTAGCTGTCTTCTGAAGATATCCAAACATTAAAGGACATTTTGTCAGCATCCCAACAGAAAGCAAAGCTACAAAAAATATTGATATGGAAACATATCAAAAAATCATAATTTCAGTTCCTTAACAAACTGTGTCTGTCTGTGTTTGTGTGTGTGTGTTTCTGTTTGTGTGTGTGTGTGTTTCTGTCTGTCTGTGTCTGTCTGTCTGTCTGTGTGTGTGTGTCTCTGTCTTTGTGTGTGTGTGTGTGTGTGTGTGTGTGTGTGTGTGTGTG
>NC_048414.1:1262389-1268992 GCF_013103735.1 Etheostoma cragini | reverse complement strand
GCAGGCGGCGACGGTTCGGCCTTCTTCCGGGCATCAACCCGCGGTTACGAGCGGCAGTGAACGCCTCTGGCGGGCGAGGCGAGTTAGATCCTTTTATCTAAGACGGCGGCACATCGGAAGTCCGTTACGCGGGCGTCCTGGTTACTGTGGAGACGCTCTGATCCAGATCAGACACGTGGTCTGAGTTCGGCGTGGCGGTTTGGGACCCGGCGCGTCGGGGTCTTTAATGTGACGATACTTTGGGGATGACCACTGGTGCGTTCAGGCACCGTTTCAAGCCGATTTAGTAATGCGGATATGAGCGGATTTGTTCCAGATAAAAAGGGTTTCATGTAACTGTGACGCGAGCCTTTTGAAGACATGATCATCATGACGTCGAGCGGACTTTTCACCACTCGGCCTGAACGTGAAGTGTATCATTTCACTGTTTCGTTTTTTAAGTCCAACCCCAAATGAACCAAAACCACAGGTGTGAAAGCTGGTCTCACGTTGTCTCATATCGCGAGTCTTTGTAGTTTCCGTCTGTGCCGAGTCAGCGATGTCGGGGGTGACACGAGGAGGGAGAAACGTCCACAAGACAAAGACCAGAAAACGCCCAAACTGGACAACAAAGGAGAGAAAAGGAACTCCCTGATTTAAGCCCAACGCTCCACTTCCTATCTTTCTTTTCCTGGGCTGTATCTCACGGCCTTTCTTTCTCCGGTGAACGGGTGTTAGATTTCGGTGTGACTCGTGGATGTGGTCGGTCTGATGAGCGTCTGCTCCGCCTACAGGTTGATGCCCGAGGAAGAAGGCGGTGTGATCGTGCGTCGAGAGAGTCGCGGTGTTGTCGAGCTTTTTGGTCTCGGTGTGAAGACTAAGACAAATTGTGGTTTTTATTTGTTGAAAAGGTCTGGATTCCACTCCAATTCCCTAAACTCCCAGGGTCCCGTGTCTGTTGATGTGAGCTGACATTGTTTGATTGTTAAGGGCTGTGTTTGTAGTTCAGCGTGAAAAAGAAACCAGGAACATGGATGTTTCAAATTCAGCTTGAATGGTTAAAGAACTCCGTCTAAACTTAACGTCTGAAGTCTTTCTAAGGTGCAGGAAGTGATGCCCCTCCATTTCACGGATAGCGAACTGCTGGCCCGGCACGTTGAAACGCTTCCTCCCCATCCACCTTTACCTGATTCTGATTGGCTGGTACTCCTTTCCTGTTTGTTTTCCATTCACAAATCCAGGGCTGTGTATTAACACCGGCTTTTTTGTACTCTTAAGTAACAGAAATCAGAGAGCTAGGTGACCGATATTCACCGATATTCACTACTGGATTAACATCACTTGCCATATCTTTTAAATTGCCCTCAAACTTTAGGTCTCATCGGTAGCCTGGCAGTGGGCTGGAAGCCGTAGGGGGGCGAGTTCAACATATTGACCCAGAGCAACATTTCTGAAGACGTAAAACCCTTTGAAAAGTCTTCATATTAAGAGGACACGGAGCAGGGGAACACTGGACCCTGGGGGACACGAGACCCTGGGGGACACGGGACCCTGGGGGACACGAGACCCTGGGGTACACGAGACCCTGGGGGACACGAGACCCTGGGGGACACTGGACCCTGGGGGACACGAGACCCTGGGGGACACGGGACCCTTGGAACATGGACTACACTCAGACAGCAGAAACCTCTCGTCCCCCGTCTCCGAGCACGTGGACACTTGTACTATACTGAGGGACGATTACTGTAATCTACGTCCCGTGTACTCTGACTTTCTTTTTCTCACCGGTGAAGCTTGGTGTGATGAGCGCCGCCCTCGCTGCTTGTAAATGAGACGTCGTGATTCGTTGAACTGCCTTCGCGTGTTTCCTTTCTCCATCTGACGTCGTTTTTTATTTTTATTTAAATCAAAGCGTGCCTACTCGCCGTCCCACAGAGGGATCCTGCTGCTGGACAGAACATCCCAGAACCCCCAGCAGCACCCGGCGTGAGCGTGCGTGTGCGTGCGTGTGCGTGTGTGCGCGTGTGTGTGCTTGTGCGTGTGCGTGCGTGTGCGTGCGCGTGCGTGTGTGTGTGTGCGTGTGTGTGCGTGTGCGTGTGTGTGCGTGTGTGTGTGTGTGTGTTGCGTGGGTGCTGCCCACAGATTCTGGGGTGCGGCGTCCAGGTGGTTCCTCGCTGTTCTCGTTGTCCCGAGCGATGATGACTAGAACATTTTAATGTTAAGTTTGTGATGATAAAGATCTTTTTGTAAACAACGTTGTGTGTCTGACTCCCGGTCAGCTGATTGATTTCTCCCTCCTGTCCATTCGGTTTGTTTTCGTTGTTCTGTACAGATAAAAATTGGACAGTTTGTTAATAATAATAATAATAAAGTCTGCAAGGTTTCTATTCTGTTGTCTGGTGGGTTTGTTTGTTTGTTTGTTTGTTTGTTTGTTTGTTTGTTTGTTGGTCCATAAAGGTCAGAGTCCGAATCCAGACAGAGTCTTGGGGGGGCTTCTAGCTCACCCAGCACGAGCATTCACCCCATGTAGACCGAGTCCTGCAGCGACCGGGGTTTGAATCCGTCCTGGGTGTCACCCCCCCCCCCCCCCCCCCCCCCCATCTCTCTCCCACCTGTCCTGTCTGTCCACTGTCACTCTCTAATAAAGGGAAAAAGCCCCCAAAAAATCTTTAAACTAAAAAAAACAAAAAACATCGGCGGACATAATTTGTCACACTGTGTGACTAATGAAAATCGACGGTAATAACGTTAGCAGGGCACGCAGATGCAGGGCGTGCAAAGATGATCTAGTGTGTGATTGGTTATCAGGTGGCCAGTGTTTCACAATCCGTCCAATATTAATATAAATAAGTGTAAATATATAATAAAGACCCCTGGACTCGGTCAAGACCAAAAGCCATATTTGGCAAGACCGGTGGCCGAGACAAGTCCAAATATCAGCGCCTCTGAGACGAGTCCAAGACCAGAGAAAAAGACACGTCTACAACGTACTCCAGCGATGCCACGGCAACAAGAACGACTCACAGCTTCCGTGTTGGTGCTTCTCCGACCTGGCGGCGTGCCGACCTCCGTCTACCGGAGCTAACACACCGACTGTGGAGAAGAAGTAGCTCAGACCACCACACTTCATAACATCTGAACTATCCCTTTAATTTACTAAAAAAGTTCTTTTTCATGCACTAAAGAGAGCTCCAGTGAGAACTCGTCTGCAGCAGTAGAACAACAACAGCAGTGATTGTAATGCTACTATTGTGGGTTCACGTCATCTACAGATAGATAGAGGCTGCGCAGCAATATAACTCTAACCATGGAAACGTGAATAAATCCAGTCACACTTTCATTATCCTCCGACACAAACCAATGTTACCTCTGAACGAATTAAAGGACGCGCCTGTGGTTTTGCGTGTTTCAGCCTGTTAACTACACACAGTACACTTTACATCACCGCCCACCATTGTTTTAGCTTCTTATTTTTACAATGTCCTCGTCCCTCCTGCAGCCCGGGGTTTGATTATATTTAGGAATGGTATGAAAGTCTCCTTGATCTCACAACTTGACCCGGAGATCGATGTCATGTCTATTGTTATTTCATGTTATTTAGGTGGTGCTGTAGGGAGGATTGAGAAGATCCTCAAATTAGCTTCTCAACTTCTCAAACCCTCTTCCCTTTCTGCTAAAGCTCAAACGGTGTCCTAAGCCCCTCCCCCCACGAGGGAGAATGAATGTGTGCATGAGAGGTGATTGACACGCAGTGGAGGGCGGTTTACAGGAGCCGCAGCCGAGGTGGCGCTCGCAAAATATGATGTCAAGGAAGCGACGTAAGTTCTACTCCCGCGTGGCGGTCGCGACACTACCACATGGGACGAATGAAGGCCGAGCTGGGGAAGACAGAGGCTGAACTTCAGCAGATGATCCAGAAGAGACGACTGAAGATCCAGGAGATCAAACACTCAGTGGAGCTCAGTGATGAAGATGCAGACAGAGAGATAGCAGACGGTGTTCAGGTCTTCACGGCTCTGAAGGAGTCTGTTGAGAGAAGCCAGGCCGAGCTCATCGACACAATCAAAGAGAAGCAGAGAAAGAGAGAGAATCAGGCTGAAGGCTTCATCACAGAGCTGGAACAGGAAATCTCTGAACTGAAGAAGAGAAACATTGAGGTAGAGAAGCTCTCCCAGTCTGAAGACCACCTCCACCTCCTGCAGAGCTATGTGTCCCTGATCACTGCTCCACCCACGAAGGACTGGGCAGAAGTCACCGTCCGACCACCGAAATATGAGGGGACTGTGGTGAGAGCTGTGAATCAGCTGGAGGAGACGCTCAGTAAAATAGTTTGAGGCCGAGCTGAAGAGGGTCCAGCGGTCTGCAGTGGATCTGACTCTCGATCTGCGTACAGTACATCCCAACTTCCACTTGTCTGATGATGGAAAACGAGTTGAAGTTGGTGATATGGTGAAGATTCTACCAAGAAACCCAGAGAGGTTTGGTCCAAATGTCTTAGCAAAGCAGAGTTTCCTGTCAGGAAGATGTTACTACAAGGTTCAGGTTACAGAGGGAAGACTAAGTGGACTTTAGGATTGGCCAGAGAGTCGGTCAACAGGAAGGGGATCAACAGAGTCAATCCTCAAAATTGCTACTGGACAAGATCTTTGAGGATCAGAAATTAGTACCAAGCTGCATCTAATGTCCGTCTTAACAATAGTGGTAAAAACTCTGCCCCTCGGATCATCTCTCCTGTTAATCTCACTGAGTAAAGCAACTATTAGACAACCTACAGAAAGATTCACTTTCATTTAGTGTAATAAATCTATATGTATTGTTTGATGTATGTTGTTGATTTTCAGATTCTAATTCCTTTTTTCTGCAAATGTTTTCTCTGAGAAAAACTGTAACTGCATAACCTGCCTTCAAGAGTGTTGAATTTTCAACAATGTACTTTAGAAATGTCTGAATGCCAAATGTATAGTCTGATTATTTTATACCTTTCACCATGCATACATGGGGATCTTTCCATAAGATCATCTCTCAATGCAAACCAAACCAGCTATTAGTCTAACTGAAATAAAATAAAATCAAACACGCTGTGTCTATTATACTCATGCCCCCTGTATTTTAAGGAGGAACATTTATTCATTTATTTACAATACATTGAATTATTCAATCACAAAGAAAGTTGGTGTCCTTTAAGGTTGGAAGTTTTCCAAATTTTTTGATAAAGACGGATCAATTTCCAAAAGATGTTTTTTTTATTCTTCTTTTTAATCAACTTTAGCACAGGTTCATAAACGTATGCAAGCCACAGTGTATGTGTGTATATATATATATGTTTATATATATATATATATATACATAAATATATAATATATATATAAATACACATATATATATATATATATATATATATATATATATACATATATATATACACACACATAGGGCCACGTACAGTAAAGTCAATGAGTCTGTTATCTTACTTAACAGACATGTATGCCATTTCCTGGTATTTCAGACCATTTGATAAAGAAAAATGTCTATTGTGCTTGAGTAAATTAAACCCTAATTAATAAAACTTGTTTAATTCCCCTGTGGAGTTCCAGCCTGACTCTGGATGGTGGAACTGAGATGAATATTAAATAGTAAGATGGTGAATTTCGATTAAACACATTCAGAGATGATTTTAACTGCTTTTTCTTTTCCTGAGTCTCATCATTTGGGCGCTGGCTAAAACCTCTTTTGGTGGGCACCCAAAAATAATGTCTCTGTGCAGAAAAACCCTGCGCTCTGGTTGAAGTACTGGGTTTTGTTCTCCGTGTTGTAACCAAAATAACATCTGTATGTCTTGTGTTGACTTTCTACAGTTTAAGTGTCCAAGAGCATTCAGACATATAACACATAGAGTAGAGCTCTCACACGCCTGAACAGAGCAGACGTCACAGTGTGATGTACCTGTGTGTGTGTGTGTGTGTGTGTGTGTGTGCGTGTTGTGTGTTGTTCATGTGTGTGTTCTGTCTGGTCTGTGGAGGCTTTAGGCGCTGACAGATCTGTGTCAAATTCTTTCAGCCGACAGACCAAAAACACGTCAAACTCACAGCTTCCATCGAAGAAAACTCCAGTTTACAACTCGAATGTGTCCAAACATGCAAGAATCCCTTCGTTTATGTAACTGGAGACACGTGAAACCTGCACGTGACACAAGGAGTCGGAGTCAACATCTTTATTAACGCATGTGTCGGGAGATTTCAGGAATATAATCAGAATGAAGACAGAGTAGTAGAGACGCATATCTGCTGGACAAAGACACCAAATACTCTGAGTTACCTCTGTACATCTCTCTTGTATTATTACTACATTCAACGCACGGAGCTAAGCATCTGTTTGGGAAACAAATCTCTGACGATCTGTTAAAAACCCAAGAGGCAGTTTAACAACACTTACTACTGCTGGAAAGGTAGAAGGTTTACACCCCCATTAAAAAGAGGAATACAAAAATCCTCTTTTGGAAATTGATCTTAATTAAAGCCTTAATTTTTAAAAAAGTAGGAAAAATATAACCTTTAAGGACACCAATTTTCTTTGTGAATGAATAATGTATCATAAATAAATAAATGTTCTTCCTTAAAATACAGG
>NC_048414.1:1259932-1262289 GCF_013103735.1 Etheostoma cragini | reverse complement strand
GGGGGGGGGGGTGTCTAACCACTGAGTGTTTTGGGGGATTTACTGTGTCCCGTAACTGTGCTGATCTGAACACATTAGTTCACATAACCCAAAACATATGTCTTTAGAAGAGCCTTCAGCCAAGATAATATCACAGTTAATTTAGATTCAGTTTTCATTGTTTTTGCGTTGTTGCTTCGCCTGCTTTCATCGTACGAACCGCAGTTTTATGGTAGCGTGTCTTCAGGGACAGCGTCATATAAATCAGTCCCTCCAGGATTTTGCGATGTCGTGATTGCGCCTTATTCACGCGAATTAAACCAATCACTGTGACTTTGGTGTGACTCGCAATTACCAACAATCACTGCAACGTTTTCGCACCTTTGACCAACAACCTGAGTTTCCCGCGACTTCAACCAATCCCAGCAGTCCCCTGGGGCCAGACTCTGCACCAGCATGGGACTCTGAGAGCCAATGACCAGGCAGGAGGGAGAACGGGTTGACGTCACCATACGTCGCCGTTTTAATGTCCGTGTTTCTGATGTGAAGACGAGACGTGTGTGACTCGAACATCTCACATTTACCAACAAAACGTACATGTGCAACACACGTCACACCGTCCTGCCGACCGGGACACATTCTAACACCAATGTACGCTGGAATGATTTTCACTCTGAAATCGCTGCTGCTGTTTCAATCCTGTCGGCTCTCTGCAGCGGGGCGGGGCACACACACACACACACACATACACACACACACACACACACACACACACACACACACACACACACACGCAGTCGTGTCTGGCTATCTTTGTGGGGACCAGTCATTGACATAATGCATTCCCTAGTTACCCATTAGTATACTGTATTCACAGTTTTTGGTCCCCACAAATGTAGCTAAACCTGACCCCCACACACACACACACACACTCACACACACACACGGTGGATGCCGGAAAAAACCAAGATGAGACCTACTGGATGTCCTAAATTGAGGACAGCTACGCTCGTTATTGTAAGTCAAAGATAAGTTAATTAGTCCAATAAGTCTTTTATCAAACCTTGTGAATGTGTCCCGGCCGGGAGAGGAAACTAGCTAACAACTGACAGTGGCTAAAAACATGTAAAAAATTCAATAAATTATAATTTTTTTGTCTTAAATCCACCAGCCATTTTCATATTATACCAACATCCCTGAGTGTTTTTGGTTATTAGGAAAACTCAGCCCCGAGTAGTTTTATTCTCCCCACAAGTTTAAATTTTATTTTTAAAGAACTATACAGTACAAAACAAATCACAATTTCTTTTGCAAATTTCTCTGTCTCCCCCGCAACTTCATTTCAACAAACATTCATCGCAAAGCTCCTCCATCATCAGGCATTTTGGTCCGCGACAATCTCAAAAGAAAGTCTGCGAAATCCTGGAAGGACTGATAAAATGTATTATTATTATTATTATTATTATTATTATTTTTATTGTTATTATTATTGTTATTGTTATTATCTGTTGAACTTCTTTTGTATATAACATAGCCACGTTGTTCAAGTAGAAACTCTTCAGTGTTTGGGCGTTTCATTAAAACCAACAAAAGGTTTTCAGTGTTGCAGAGAAGAGTTAAATGATCGCGTCCTTCTCTCATTATTGTGTTATTCATGTTGTAAAATGTAAAGTGCATTTACTCGAGTGCTGTAATTAAGTATAGATTTGAGGTACTGGGGGGGGGGGGCTAAAAAACATGTACATTATATAGGAAGACATGATAGTTGTAACATCCAACTTTTAATCAATTTGAGTTATTTTTTCTACTTTTTTAGCGTTTTGTTTGACATTTTTGTAACTTTTTCCAATGTTTTTGGAGCTTTTTACATCCTCTTTTGTATCTATCTGTTCTCTGTTTATCATTTTGAAACCAGAACAACTAATGGGGAGGAAAAGTTATTTTAAAACCCGAAAAGATTCAGGGTTTTTAGAGAAAACCTTCGGGTCTGGAGTCCCAGATGGAAACCTCCGCCCCTGCTTGTACTTTCATTCATGCTTTCTACTTTCTGCTCCTCTACATCTCAGAGGTGCAAAGAAAACCACGTATCTCCACATGTGTTGATGTTGAATGCTTGTGATGAATTGAAGGATGAAGTGTTGATAATTCTCCTACTTTTGTAATAAATAAAGGATTTAAAGTGCCCATATTATGCTCATTTTCAGGTTCATAATTGAATTCAGAGGTTGTGCCATCAATAGGTTTATGTGGTTTAATTGTCAGAAAACACCCTGTATTTTAACATAGGGGGGTGTATACTGATGCCCCTGTATTTTAACATAGGGGGGTGTATACTTATACCCCTGTATTTTAACATAGGGGGTGTATACTTATGCCCC
>NC_048414.1:1258864-1259832 GCF_013103735.1 Etheostoma cragini | reverse complement strand
ACGAGATGGAGTTGGGCGCCTGGGTGCACGCCTTGTCTCCCAGCATGCACGGGTTCCTCTCACAGCGCCTGCGGAAACATAACGTAAATATTAAGATGTTTTGTCTCTCTACAGCCACTTTCTGTGTGAAATCATCTGTTTTAATCCTTGGTGTTCAGGTCAAATTGACCCATTTCAGATTTTATACAAGAAGAAAAATGGTCCAAGTTCCATGTTTTCTACCTGAAATCAGCGTCCTTTCCTTATTTCCTGAGATAAACATGTCTTCCTGACTCAGAACATTATTCTGGATATGACACTTATGTTGTTTCCATAGAGGATTTTAACATGAATTATAACCTTATGATAAAAACCCCACTTCCATGTTTAATAGTGTGCTAGTAGAGACTGATGCATTCCCTAAACATAGATGTTATCTCAGCTGTTGGAAATGGAGATAAAGACAATATTTGATAATAGATTATGAAGTGAAATTTTATTTCAGAATTGTTTTTAAAACCCCAAATAAGTCGTTTGAGAGGGATACGAGAGGGTCCCGAAAGACAACACAAGGGTTAAGAAAAACATGTTTTATCTGCAATCTATTGGAGCACAGCAACGTCTCTGATTGGTCCAAATTGCTGTTACCATAGAAACATTGCCTGTACCCACAAAACCAGGAACGGCGAGAGCGAGCTTCTGCCATTGAAGTCGGTGATAGTTTTTGTTATCGCTTTTTCTGACATTTTTGTCACTTGTTCAATGTTGCGGGGGCTTTTTTTGATGTTTTTTCCAAAGTTGTTTGATATTTCTAATGTTGACATTTTCACCTTTTTTCAAAGGCCCATTTTTTTTGTGATGAAAAAACTGAAAACGGGTCAAATTTGACCCGAGGACAACATGAGGGTTAAGGTTCCCTGAGACACAGGGATAACGGGACGGTTTAGCGGGACACGAACCCCGCTCTCCTGGGTCAAAGTCCTGTGTTG
>NC_048414.1:1256493-1258854 GCF_013103735.1 Etheostoma cragini | reverse complement strand
CCCCCCCCCCCCCCGCACAAATGAAGACCACATGCCCAGAGTCGACAATGCAGCTATGTCTATACAGGTATAACATTAATAACAGTAACATGAATAATCTGCCAGAGGGGCTTTTAGAAGTCAGTTTACGGCATTTTTATGGAATAGAGTAATCTTTTTAATTAGAGTAGAGTGATTATTTTATGTAATCTGTCATTTTCTGATTTTAGGATCCGCTTGACCCTTTGCTGATTTGTGTTGAATGTTACTGTCTTTGTCCTGGATTAGGTCTTTGTCATGTGTGAAAGGCTTTTTAACACCATGGACCATGTTGGACATAAAGTGTTGTTCACACTTTAAAATGTTGTGTTATAGTATTATGTTGTCTGTTCAATCCCCAAAAAAAAGAAATTCTAAATAACTGAATTCTCAACCCTAACCCATTTTTAATCACTGAAACAGCCTTTATCTGTTTATATTTAACCAAACTCACAGCCGAAGATCCTCTCTGGCAGAAGGAGCACTACACACAACCCTTGACCTAAAGCTGACCCTGCATGCCCCCCCACAGCCTGTCCCCCCTTCATCACTATAACTCACAGTTGGGATCCAGCTGGAGGGATAAATCAAACTTTACAGCCGGTTTACTTTCTGATTCACGCCTCTTTGACCGCCATCAGCTGCCCAGCTGACTGGAGCCTGAGAACCTCAGCGGGGCGTCTGGAGCCAGACCTCCGTCTGACTCTCGGCCCAGTTCCTGTCCCAGGAGGGTTGGGGTTTGCTAACTGTCGGGTGGAGAGAGGAAGTGGGCGACACGGAGGTAGAACTCATTGTCTTCAAATCTCTCTCCATGGTCCGGTCTTTGTCTTCTGGGGTGAGAGGGTTCATGGTTTTCTTTGTCTCGTCTTCCCAGTTTGGATTCCTACTCCACGTGTTTGTTTGCAGCTTCATTGTGCTGTTGAGATGTCACTCACCCTTTATTATTATTATTATTATTATTATTATTATAAGGCTGGTTGTTGGTTAGCTAGCTAACACATGTGTTTTTTGCCACATTCCAACTCAGAGATTGGGATCCATCCCATTTTGTTGAGTAATGTTCCTTAAAGTTTCAAGTTCTTTGTTCTGTTAAAGTTGGCCTGCCACACGTATTTCCTGACTTTGTGGTAATGTCTGAAGTCCTACCATGGACTCCGTAACTTGGTTACCGTGGTTACCTTGTTTTAAGTCATTCTAGCGTGGTCTAAAGCCTGCAGGAAGACTCAGCTCCATTTGGGCCAGTTCTCCTTAATATTCAACGAGCTAAGCTGCTTGACTCTGGTTGGCTAACATCTAGCCAATGAGAGCCTGGCTATCGGCATCCTTCACCCTGTGTTGTTGGTCCTGTCTCGTGTTGTTGGTCCTGTCTCGTGTTGTTGGTCCTGTCTCGTGTTGTTGGTCCTGTCTCGTGTTGTTGGTCCTGTCTCGTGTTGTTGGTCCTGTCTCGTGTTGTTGGTCCTGTCTCGTGTTGTTGGTCCTGTCTCGTGTTGTTGGTCCTGTCTCGTGTTGTTGATCCTGTCTCGTGTTGTTGGTCCTGTCTCGTGTTGTTGGTCCTGTCTCGTGTCCCCCAGAGTGTCTGGATGTTCTGTTTCCTGCTTTATTTTGGAGTCAGGTTTTTTGTCTCGTCCTGCCTTTAGTTCTACTTCCTGTGTCTTCCCGCTCCTGTGATTACCGGATGTTTTCCAGCTGCTCCCCTGCCCTCTCGTCACCTGCCTCTCGTTACCTTGTTACCTTGTTACCTTGTGTATTTATTGTCTGTGAGTCCCTCGTCTCTTGTCAGATCGTCTTCTCACTCTTGTGTCTTCGTTCCCTGCCGTTACGCTTCCTGACTGAAGTTCCCGTTACCCGTGTCTCCCCGTGAGACTTCCCTGGACCCTTTTGGATTCTTGTATTTTTGGATTTTGCTGCATGGTTTAGCTCCCTGTGTTTTCCTTGGACTTTTCATTGAATAAATCCCTGTGCCCCTGATCTTGCCTGCCTCCTCATCATCTCTGCTTTTGGGTCCTCACTTCACCCTACCATCACAGACTGGACTGCAATGAAACATGGGAGCGAGGAAGAAGCCTTTAACATCTTTAACTTCACATGGTTTACAATGTGTGTGTGTGCATGCTGTTTTGTATATGCTACGGTGTGGAGATTTGTAGCTTTGCAGCAATGAAACAAAGCAGAGTGATCAGCAGAAGGATGTGATTTGGGGGGTGTGCGGTTACATTGGAGACGTCTTGATGTACGTGGCGTTCTTCACGTGAGGACACTCCACCGCTGCACACTGGAAACCTCCGTAGGTGTTCACACACACCTGGTCCGCTGTGCAGTTGTGCATCCGGTTTTCACACTCGT
>NC_048414.1:1252106-1256393 GCF_013103735.1 Etheostoma cragini | reverse complement strand
TATATATATATATATATATATATATATATATATACATGCTATGACATTACACCGACAGCCAGCCGGTCACATAGTGTTAATCTTAGCGGTATTTACAGTTTAAAAGTTACTAAAATAACTATTTCCTCAATACCTTAGTTAATCGTGTATTTAAATAAGAAAATTAAAATATGCATCAGAAAAGAAAGCTTTGGGCTGTTCTGAAGGTTGTAGACGTTAGATCTTTTTTTTATGAAAATATCAAAGTTTTTAGCCGAGAAAAGGTAACTATGATCGGGTACAGGGCACCGCAAGGACCCTGCAGGACCTGAGGTTGAAAAAAACAGAAAATGAGCGTCATGCAGCCAATCCAGTTAAGCTTAAGAACCAAAACTGTGAAGAAAAAAGATCGTGGTTCACGTTAACACGCAGCTAGGAAACAAACTCGGTGATCCTAGGAATCCTGGGTGAGAGGCTTGAGTATTCCCTGGGACACAATGTGTTTTATGACCCAAACATCCACCCTGACCTCCTCCCTACGTGGTCCGAAGCGTTCTTAAACAGAAGCCAATGTGGTGCATACAGTAATAAATAGGTTGTATACATACAAGTAACAATCGGGATATGACTGGTTCATGAGAACAGCCTCGTAGAAGTATTAGTTATTGGAGAGACATGGTGGGTGGGAGGCAGGGTGTTGTGGTTAAAGGTCAAAACACCCAATGTAGAAGGGTACCGCCTGATGACATCACCCCGCCTGGCCAAGGCTACATTCTCTAAAGGTGAATGAAGGTGAGAAGCATTTTCGGATGTTTGTAATCCACATATTTGTTACCTGTGCAGATGTTGTTGTCGCGGCCTGATATGGTGAAGCCCACGTCACATGTGCAGCGGGTGGAGCCCAGGAAGTGAGTGCAGTGAGACGGACGGACGGAGGAGGGCGGGGAGGAAGACGTGGGTGATGTAGAGGAGACAGGTGGAGGTGAGGATGCTGCAGAGGAGGAGGAGGAAGAGGAGGAGGAGGAGGAGGAGGAGGAGGAGGAGGAGGAGGCTGACAGAGCAGCAGAGACAGGGAAGGATGAGGCAGGAGCAGCAGGAGAGAAGGAGGCCAGGGAGGTTTCGCTGCTGTTGAGGGCTGAAAATAGAAGAAAAAAACAAAAAACAAGACTTCAGAGATCTTCTGGTACCGAACCAGTCTCAGAATCCCAGTCCAGTATCAGTACTCACGTCTGCACATTGGCTGCTGGCCGCTCCACCTCAGAGAATCAAGACACACTCGGGTGCGTGGGCCAATCAGCTCGTAGCCAGGCTTGCACAGGAAGTGGATCTCGTGCCCAACGCCGAACACCCTGCCCAGTCTGCGGCCGTGAGCGGGGGGTTCTGGTTTGGAGCAGGTTGCTGGGAAAAACACGTTCAGACGTCATTCACCCTCTTAAAGAGAAATCCGGCCAATTTTTAAGTTAATCTTGATTGCTTTAATTATGCGGGTTGTCTTGCGTGTGCAGCTACGTGTACGAGCTTCCCCTGAGCCACAACGACAGTCTGTGCTAGTTTCAGAGCCTTTGAGCCTCTGAACAGACACAAAACTACAACACTGTCTCTAACCAGCACCTATTTACGGTTCCACTTATTAATTCACTTATTTAGTATTCATTCATCATTCTCATTCTCGTTTCTCACTTATTATTTATTCATCATTCTCATTTCAGAGCTGTTCATACTGTTCATATTGTAACATAATAACACAACACCATTTATTCCAGCATACCTTTGCACTATGCTCCACATTTAAAATAACACATTTTAAATAACACTCCACATTTCCCTCCTGCATACTTTGGATGGAGGATGCAGGATGGAGACAGGGAATGTGGATTTAAACAACGTCTGAGTTGACATGCATCCTGTTGTCCCGTGAGGGCTCTGTTCATGTTGACCAGACATTTTAATTGCATTTTGTGCCTGTTAAGACGAACAAAGGCTCTCTGAAACCTGCCCTGACAACTGCCAACGTCACGGAAGTTAAAGCCATTATTTTTTACCCTCTGTGGTTCCAAATCGCGTACTTTTTCTTTTTACTTTCACTATGTTTTGCAATAGCAGACGTACTACTACATCATTACTATTGTGCTGTGAACTTTGACCCTCACCGCCTGTCTTGAAGATCGCCATGGTGCTGTTGTGCAGAGCGCTCATCTTCTTTCTGAGGGAGCGCAGGCCCTGCTGGTACGACGCCTCGTGGACCGCCAACATCTTCTCCACCTGCCGCAGCGAGTTCAGCAGGTCGTGGGTGGAGGGACACTCCTGTGGACGGGGACGAGGACAGGTTAGAGGACAGACTGCGAGGCTGCCGGAGGTCTCACAACAGGTGAAGATGTGATCTACTACACACTTGTTTGACTGTTACGTGTCAAGGCCATCTGGCAGTGTTGATGAAAGTGAAAAACAATTTGCCCCGGGATTTGGATTCGCACTAAAAATGTTTTGGGTTCTTCCTTTCTTCCCAAGTTTCTTGAAAATCAGACAGGTTCTTTTTTTGTAATCCTGCACAACAATCAAACCGAACCGAAACCCTGTTCCTCCGTCCAGGATCCTTAACCCTAGTGTTGTCCTCACGGGTCAAAAATGGTTGCATTTCTTTAGAAATAAACAATGGATAAATAGAGTCTTGAAACGCTTCAGACGAGGTTCAGCAACGTTATTCACTGTGAAAGTGGCGTCAAAAGGAATGGAAGTCAATGGGATGCTAACTGCAGGTGATGGCTTAGTAGCATTAAAATGGCGCCATAGGAGCTACACTTAGAGAGGAGAGGCTGACCCCCTTCATTATTGTAACGACCCTGCAGGACTAACACGGGGGAGACTCTCGGGTGGTAATCTAATCAAATCGTGGCGCCGGTGAAGATCCACACCCCTGAAATACAGTTATCTAGAACAACAACAAGAAGCTGACACAAGACGGCCGGTCCTCTCCTGCTCCTGTCTGCAGTCAGTTCAGGTGTGAGATCTATACACAGAGGTGAGGTTTTCGGAGCGGCTGCACTAACACCTGAGTGAGACTTGGACCCGAGCCCGCCGCTGACCCCCAGCCGCTGACCCCCAGCCGCTAACCTGTGCCGTACCTGACCTCCCGCTCACGGCTGCCCTCACCGTGACACAACACAAAGGACCTGTTTGTGTGTTCGGAGGCTTTTCGCTGGCTTGTTTTGGACAGGCAGTGCGTCACTGGTGGTCATACGAGAGGGTGAACTCCAGTTCAACATGTTGGAGTGGACTTACAAGACATTTAGTGATGGGTCATAAGACCAAGAGAGCCCTAAGAGAAATTAATCAAATGAGTCAGCATTTAATAAGGTTAAATTCAGTTCAGTTCCGTCAGTCTGGATCATTAGTCTGGATCAACAGACCAAGCCCGACATTGCACCAGATGTCAGGCTCTGTCCCTCTCTGGTGGTTATATCATCATATTGAGAGGGTGAACTTCAGTTCAACATGTTGGAGTGCACCTACAGGGCGTCTAATGATGCGTCGTAAGACCCTACGAGAAGATAATCACATAACTCAGCACTTAAACAACACTTAATTTCCAGCATTGTGGTGAATGTGAACTTTTTCTACATCAAGTCATGCTGGAAATGTCTTAATTTATAAAAAGAAAAACACAGGACATTAGAAAATGTAGAAACATGCTGGAATATAATAAGGTAAGGCTCTGTATTTTTTATATATTTATTCTCCTGTGGATTAACTTTTTCTCTTTCATTTGATGTTATCTCCACGGAGTCAACACACGTGTAGCCTAGGCATGATTTACTCCTCCCTTTCTTCAAGTTATAAGATAACTAGCTAGTTTCAGCTGCCAGCCTTGTTGTTGTTTAGTGTCCTCTATTAGCCCCGCTACTAGCCTGTAATTTGCTACTGATATATATAAACAGGTAATCACTAACATCCCTAGTCCCTAATTCAGTCCCTCCAGGATTTCACAGCACTCTTTTGAGATTGTTGCAGCCCAAAATGCCTGATTTGGCGGGAGCGCCTTGATAATCCAGCTGAGAGGCATAAGCTCCTATCCTGTGCTGGGACACATTCATACAGTTTGATGAAGTACTTATTGGACTTTGACTTATCATTAACTTATCACGTTCATGTTCATTTTTTGCTGGGTCATTTTTACACTAAACTTATTACGAAAACAATTTACATATGTATATTGTATTCTGGTTTGTTTCAGTAACTTTTAATAAGACAAACAGATTATTTGTTTTTCTTTTATTTGTCATTCTTTTGTCATTTACTGATACATTTGCT
>NC_048414.1:1248108-1252006 GCF_013103735.1 Etheostoma cragini | reverse complement strand
CTCCTCCTTCCACCCTCCTCCCTCCTCCCTCCTCCCTCCACCCTCCGCCTTGGCCAGATATGTTGAAGGAGGAGGAGAGAGACTCCCACATCTGGCCAACACTTTGCTATTTCTTGGTTTTTGGATCCATCAGCATCCCCAGGAATAGACTCTTAAATTAGAAGGAATAGTCAGCTGCTGCCGCTGCGGGCGTCGTTTTAATCATCTTCCACCAAAACAACAGAGCAGCTACATTTCACTGACTGCTTCAGATTCCCTCTCCGGCTCAGGAATGTCACCCCGGATCCAATTACAGCAGCTTTTCTTCTGATATCTTAAACTTGATGTCTTGCAGGATAATGTGCTGTGGTTCCTAAATGACAGGGCGGACACATCTGCTGATCAGTCATACACTCTCTGTATATGTAAAGTATGATAATGGCCGAGTGTAAACACTTTAATCATCTGTGTCTTCTAAATTTAGATGTTTGTGAATTGAATGGAGCAATTAAAAAGCAACGGGGTTGTGTTGGATTTACTGAGAGGGATTGTTGTTCTTTTACCAAAACAAGGCCTGTGGATGTCAGTGAAAACGTCTTCAAGTTGAAGGAAGCATGAAGAATGCAAGGATAGAAAACTGTATTCAAACTGAAGCTTTCCTGTTGGATGGATAGATGATGGAGATATGGCTGGATGGAGAGATAGATGGATGGATGGATGGATAGATGGATGAATGGATGGGTGCATGGATGATGGAGAGATGAATAATAGATGGAACAATAGATGGATGATGGATGGATGGATGGATACATGATGGAAAGATGGCTGGATGGATAGATGGATGGATGGATGATAGAGATATGAACGGATGGAGAGATGAGATAGATAGATGGATGGATGGATGGATGGATGGATGGATGATGGAGATATGGATGGATGGAGAGATGAGGTAGATAGATGGATGGATGGATGGATGATGAAGATATGGATGGATGGATGGAGAGATGAATGATGGATGGAGTGATAGATAGATAGATAGATAGATAGATAGATAGATAGATAGATAGATACTACCCAATTGTAATTCCCCAAAATAACATGATTGATTCCACCCAATGCTCTTTGCCAAGTACAAATCTCTACTTTCATTAATTTTGGGGCGTCTTATTCAATTTTATAGCATTGTAAAACAAATGGAAGTGTTGTTGAAATAGTATTGAGTAAAAGTTGACATATTCCAGTCTGTGATTATCATCAACATCCATTCCTTTAATTTTAGTCTCAATAATTCCTAATTTCTGCTTTTCTAACTCAAACATTAGGTATAATTTCCTATAAATGAGGTTTATTGACCATAAATTAAAAAAATAACTGTAAAACTAAAGTTAATAAGTTAGTGTTACGTAGTGTTGAAAACGTCAAAAGTGAGAAACATTGAAAAAAAGGAGCAAAAAAGTAAGAAAAAATTAAAAACATTGATACACAGCGTCAAAAAAAGTCTTGATTTTCAATTTTTGCAAGAAGACAACACAAGTGTGTCAGACTTTCCCCAGGTTTTCACTGGACCGGGAAGATGAAAAGCTGACTAAATTTACAAAAAATAACTAAATCCGTCAAACAAATGAGGAGTAAAAAGTACAATATTTACCTCTGAGATGCAAAAATAAAGTAGCAGGAAAAAAAATGACATACGAATTACAATACTTGAGTAAATAGATATAGTTACACTGGATATAACTGAATATAAAGGCTGCAGATGTGAGTGTGGTCTTGTTGCAGTGATGCTGGCGTCCACCAGGGGGCGCACCAGTATTTCATTTAAACGTTACATTGGCAGAAAAATAAGTTTTGGTCTTTTTTGTAAAAGTGCGGCTGAAGTCTGAATCCTAAGAACAGTGTTTCTTGTGTTCTTTTCACACACATTTCTCCACATGTGGCTTGCTGAGCTGCATTTTTAGAGAATGATTATTTACGTTGGGGAGGTCACTAATTACAGCATGAGGCTCCGATCCATGACGAACCACATGAAGGCTCACACCAACACAGCTGATACCTTCTCAAAAACAGAAACAGAAACTCTTCTCTTCTCTTTGTTTGTGAAGTTTAAAAAGATATATATATATATTTCACCTTTTAATTTTACAGACAAGACCTTAAATCTGTTGATAACAGTGAAAATGAAAACAAGCCTGAATGACAGAGTCAGGCTCATTTACTGTACATGTTACTCTGCTCCTGACTGGCTAGTAGTCCTTACCTAGGTACTGTCAGGGCCCTCATACTCTGCCCCTGACTGGCTAGTAGTCCTTACCTAGGTACTGTCAGGGCCCTCATACTCTGCTCCTGACTGGCTAGTAGTCCTTACCTAGGTACTGTCAGGGCCTCATACTCTGCTCCTGACTGGCTAGTAGTCCTTACCTAGGTACTGTCAGGGTCCTCATACTCTGCTTCTGACTGGCTATCAGTCTTTACCTAGGTACTGTCAGGGCCCTCATACTCTGCTCCTGACTGGCTAGTAGTCCTTACCTAGGTACTGTCAGGGCCCTCATACTCTGCTCCTGACTGGCTAGTAGTCCTTACCTAGGTACTGTCAGGACCCTCATACTCTGCTCCTGACTGGCTAGTAGTCCTTACCTAGGTACTGCGCATGTGCGTTTCCCAACAAAGATGGAACCTAAGTGAGATGTCTCACTCTGGAGCTAAAACAGAGAGCTCAACACACAGGGGGAAAAGAGGAGCTGCAGCAATGTGCAGTACAACAAAAAGATTTTTTTTGGCAATCAAACACAGCAAAGGCTGTCACTTAAACGCACTTTGAGCTAACTTTAGCACTTCAATCATAAACAATCATAGACAGCTAAAACGTTTTTGAAAGTATTCCCATCTTCTGTTATTGTTTGTAATGAGAAAACTTTATCATTTTATGGATTTCACACATTTCACTATGACACGTACTGGCACCTATGATGCATCCATAAAGTTACTTTAAGTTGTAGCTAGTTTTGAAGACACAATAACATATTAACAGACATAAGTCAACTATATCTATAAAAAAAATATATACATAATATAAAATATATATATAATATAAAAAAATATTTTTACACAACATCTATATTTTTACACAACATCTTAAAGTTCCTTACTATTACATTTGCTTATACATAAAATTATATACAATATTTATACCCTGTATAGCAATTCTGGATAGATGTAAATCACATTTCGTTGCTTGTACTTGTGACAGTGCAATGACAATAAAGTTGAATTAAATTAAATTCAATTCAATTAAAATGAAAGGATGTGTTGCTTCCTTGTTGTCTTTGCTAGTTAACAATAGAAGAAGAAAACATGATTTCATTCACTGCAGCCACTGGCAACTTTTCTACTAGTTAAATAGATGATTTTTACACAGAGTATGCACACTGAGAATATTCTAATTCTTTGCTTGGAGAAAAGAAGTAGCAGAGCGTTAAGCAGCACTACACCCCTGATTTTGACAATACCGGATCCGTGATCATGGAACCAAAAAATATAAAGATTCTCCATTTCTGTTTTTCTGTTTTCAACAGACATGATTGACAGAGCAGATGTGTGTTTGCTGAAGTAGAAACTGCAATGCAATGTAATTTCCGTTCCACTTGTTAACAATCCTGTTTTCACCCACTAGGGGGCGTGGCATCTCCACGAGACAAATACTGAGCGTGACCTCCCTGTCATAAGACCTGAATGTACGGGATTAATGGAGAAAAAACAGAAGCTCCGGGTCAGAGTTGTGTTTCTATTTAATTCTGCAGTGTGGTCCGATTCACCATCTCTCCTCCACCCCTCTCAGTGGAGTGTTAGATGGTATGACCCACTGCCATACTCAGCGGTCACCTCTCCCTCTCTCTCTCTCTCTCCCTCTCTCTCTCTCTCT
>NC_048414.1:1246194-1248008 GCF_013103735.1 Etheostoma cragini | reverse complement strand
CACACACACACACACACACACACACACACACACACACACACACACACACAGTAGCTGAAGATGCTGATGTTGCACTGTGACTCGAGGTTCTGTTAGGGAAAGTGCAGGTGTGTGTTACATGCACGTGTGGTTTAGTTTTGTGTGTGCGTGTGTGTGTGGGTGTGTGTGTGTATGTGTATGTGCACGTGTGTGCATGCGTGCATATGTGTGTGTGTGTGTGTGTCCTTTAAGAAGTGAGATGTGCAGAAAGCTCACATGAGAAAGATCATTCATTCAATCATAGTTAACAGAGCTTGAGGGAATGTTGCAGTTTTAAGGTGCAGTTTGAGTTTTACAGCCGGGTGGCTGGAGGTGCTGGAGGTGGTCCTTCAACCAAAGCAGGGTTGGTGGTTCGATCCCCGGCTTCTCCTCTGGGTCCTCGAGAGTTACTGAACCCCAGTGTCTTCTGACGATTGTAACTTGCTGCCATCGGTGTGTGATATTGTGTGAGAGGCAAATTGTTTAGGTTAAGGTGCTGTTTCGAATTATGGAAAAAATTAAATCATGATTATTTCGGCCAGTATTGAAAAGATGTTGCAAACAGTGAAACGGCTAAACAAATCAACAGTGAAAACACCTTCACACCTTTCCCGTTGAACCTTTTGAATTCTCCTTAAGATGAATAATACCAAAAACATGTTGAAATGTTGTCTGAGTTGGTTTAGCCATCAGGAGGGCAGAGGTGTGCTTTTCATTCAGAACACGAGACAAAACATTTGTTTTTCTTCAATTGCATAGATTTTGCTGTTGTTAGGAATCAAAATCACAGTTAAAATGTGATTGGTTGCACAGCCTCAGGTGTTGTATAACATGGCTCGATATGCACTTTGAGAGTTAAAGTCATTTTCTGTTTGAGGTTTAAGATTTGGCTTTAGAGTCAAGCTTAGATTTAGGTTTAGGTGAAAGGATGATAAGTCTTTGTTTACTGGACTAGTATTACCAAGAGGATCTTGTGTGATTTAGAAATGACCCCCCACGCAACATGGCATCATGACTTCACGTAAATATACACGCCAACTTTCTTAAGACAAGCGGCGTGTTATCGGTACGCATTTTGAACTATTCACGTGTATGTCTAAGCTGTGTACAGCGGGCGTACACATACACGCCATGCTATCGCACGATGGAACGTGTTATCGCGAGAAACATGTGCTATCACATGAAGAACGTGTTATTGCGTGAGGAACGTATTATCGCGTGAGGAACGTATTATCGCGTGAGGGAACGTGTTATCGCGTTTGGAACGTATTATCACGTATGGAACGTGTTATCGCGTGAAGGAACTTATTATCACGTGTGGAACGTGTTATTGCGTGAAGGAACGTGTTATTACGTGAGGAACGTTTTATCGCGGGAAGGAACGAGCTATCGCAAGGGGTATGTGTTATCGCGTGAAGAACGTACTATCGTGTGAAGAACGTGTTATCACGTGAAGAAGAAGAACGTGTTATCACGTGAAGAAGAAGAACGTGTTATCGCGTGAAGAACGTGTTATCGTGTGAAGAACGTGTTGTCGCGTGTATAAAATCGAGCGGACCCGTTGCTCAGCTCCTAACATCAGGTTTTTCTTCAACCTAATGTTCTTGGTGCAGGTGGCCCGAAGCTTAGCGGGCTACACCTATACTCATAGAATCTGGAGTTACAATACGTAACTATCGTTCTATTTCATACAGGCTTCACCCTGTAAGGGCTACGCTATTGGGTTAGGGCGAAGCTGATGTAGTCAATGCCACCTGCGACACAGGGTCCACAAACAGAACATATACTAAATCCCC
>NC_048414.1:1240390-1246024 GCF_013103735.1 Etheostoma cragini | reverse complement strand
CCCCACCCCCACCCCCGCTTGACATGATTATAGGCGTGCATGTGACATGATTTGACGATGTATGGGTGTGCGAGGACAGAATCAACACACATGCTACAGCGCGTTATACCGTGATTATAGGCGTGCATAAGATTGTTAGTTACGGTGCATTCGCTGACATCCCCGTCCCCGCTAGCCTGACGAGACAGAAAAGCGTCCGCCTGCTAATTAAGCTCTAAAGATGGCAGGCGGGCGTAGAACTGCCAGGAGAACTCGGGGGTGAGAGCCAGGCCGGCATGAGTGGCCCCATGACTGTTTACTATATAACCACAGTCCATTTACTATATAACCACAGTCCATTTACTATATAACCACAGTCCATTTACTATATGAATACAGTCCATGTTATAGAGTCATTTCCATTAAATTTTCCGTTTCAAGTCAACCTAAAATCTTTTTTCAAGATTATTTAGTGGGGCTTTTCCGCCTTTAATGGACAGGAAAGGTGGGGGGGGGAGTAAGACACACACAAATGTCCACAGGTCAGAGTTGAACCCCAGACCTCAGCGTCAAGGCATTTACTTCTAAATATACAGTATGTGCGCCTGCTCTATCCACTGATCCAACCCGGCCACGGTCAAAATTAAGTTATTAACATAACATCCACCAATGTAATTGTGTTGTTTTTATAGTCTGGTAAAGCATGTTGTGTCTGGTGGACATTTACCGTCTCTACAAACATCTTTAATAGTCTTTTCTTTGAGGACAACAGACCTAACGATGACAAAGACCAGCACCCGCTCCGGCCTGGTCCACAGTCGAGTTCCACGGTTGTGTTTACTCATCCGTAAAATCACGGAAATGTCAGCGCTCACATCCTCGGCACCATCCCCGGTCCCAGATGAGACGTAACAGTATCAACGTTAGTCTTTAAAACTGGTCTGCTAATATTTCAGCAGAGGCTGTGATCATCGGGCGTGAAGACATGTTTTACTGCTTCTGTGGTGTCGATGCGTCAAGTCCATGTAACTGAGTGAGAGAACAGGATTGATTGACTCAACTAATCCCCAAAATGCAACAGAAGTCACATTAACAAAGGCGGCAGTAAAGACGTCTGAAACGAGCCGTGAGACGCATCGTTTCCTCCAGACTCGTGAGACGTGATCGGTGGACTTATTGTACGTCAGTTTACCATTTTAACAGGATGAACTTCAGACATGTTTGTAATGAAACATCATTTGAGTGAAGAGACTGACAGACACACAGACAGACAGACAGACAGACAGACAGACAGACACACACACAGACAGACAGACAGACAGACAGACAGACAGACAGACAGACAGACAGACACACAGACAGACAGACAGACAGACAGACAGGAAGCAATGGCACCAGAATGTTGGAGGAAATGAAGAGAGCTCTGCAGCAGAAATATTAAATAGATTTGTTGTTTCCTCTCCGATCCTCCAGATGATCTGCATGAGAAACTCCTTCATTTCTCCCTTTATTGGGATAAAATGGGGGTAATAGGTGGTGTGAGGACAGGTGTGTTTACCTTCATGAAGTTTCTAATAAGGGACTAACTTGCAACTTGCATTTATTTTAACTGTCCGTGTGGATGATTTTCTCAATTAATCAACAATTTATGCGTCTGTTAAATGGCAGAAAGTTGTGAAAATGACAATCACTTTTCCCCAGAGCTCAACATGCTGTCTTTAAATGTCTCGCTTTGTCCACAACTCAAAGATATTCAGTTTACAGTCACAGAGGAGAGAAGATAGATTTAGGAAGCTGACATCAGAGTGTATTTTACGGCGTTTTGAGATTGAAATGCCCCTGTTGTGGTCACCTGACAGGAAGTCATGTGATCAGGTGGATCACCTGAATGTGTACTGGTGAAATCACACGCAGTCTCACAACAAACACACCGACACTAAGGAGGATCGGTGAGTTTAATGGATTTATTTCTTTGGCCAACACGGGAGCTAGTTAGTAAGAAAATACACTTTAAATCATGCAAAAAAAGACCTTGACAATTTTTTTAAATGTAGAACACCCAATGGTCCCTTAACCTTAATGTTGTCCTCATGTTGTCTTCATGTTGTCCTCATGTTGTCCTCATGTTGTCTTCATGTTGTCCTCATGTTGTCCTCATGTTGTCCTCATGTTGTCTTCATGTTGTCCCAATGTTGTCCCAATGTCTTCATGTTGTCCCCATGTTGTCCTCATATTGTCTTCATGTTGTCTTCATGTCGTCCCCATGTTGTCCTATATCAATGGTCTTTTTAATTCCCCAAAATAACATGATTGATTCCACCCAACGCTCTTTGCCAAGTACAAATCTCTACTTTCATTCATTTTGGGGTGTCTTATTCAATTTTATAGCATTGTAAAACAAATGGAAGTGTTTTTGAAATAGTATTGAGTAAAAGTTGACATATTCCAGTCTGTGATTATCATCAACATCCATTCCTTTAGTTTTAGTCTAAAAAATTCTTAATTTCTGCTTTTCTAACTCAAACATTAAGTATAATTTCCTATAAATGAGGTTTAATGAACATAAATTCCAAAAATAACTGTAAAAAAAAGTTAATAAGTTAGTGTTATGTGTTAGATGTAACAAAAGTGACAAACATTGAAAAAAAGGGACAAAAACGTAAGAGAAGGTTAAAAAAACATTGATAAAAAGCGTCAACAAAATTGTTGATTTTCAAATTTGGCGGGAAGACAACACGAGGGTTAATCCTAAACTGCAAGAGTTGATGCCTTTCTGCAATAAGTTCTGCTGGTTTGACTGGCTGCAGGACGGTCTCATGAGTCACAGGTTTACAGGAAATGTTCCTGGACATACTGGGTCTGGTCACATGACTGAGATGGTGTTGCATGATGTGGACAAAGGTGCTTAAGGGTGCTGCAGGTAGGACTGCAAAGATCCAGGACTAAGCAACCAAAGTTGAACATTGACAATGTCTCAGTGGGCTCCCCTTTTCTGCCTAAGCCCCCCCCCCTCGCAAGGGAGAATGACTAGGCTTGTTGGAGATGAACTGCGCCTCCTCGCCTGTGAAGTGGATGAGGGCAGGCGGCAGCAGCCGGGGGGTGGGGGGTGGGGGACAGACAAAAAGCTGCGGTAAAGTCGGACAGTTTCCAGCCTATTCCAATCAGACCCACGTATCAGCACGTCCACAGTCTCTAGTTGTTTTAATCATGACAGAGTAGGTCTCAGAATGCTCTACATGCGATCTGTTGCTGGTTTTAATTAACAACAAAGAAGATCTGAAGGGATTTAGTCTCTCTATTCAATATATTCAATTTTCAATTTTCAATTTTCAATTTTATTCATAGAATCAATTCATAACAAGAGTTATCTGGAGACACTTTCCAGATAGAGCAGGTCTAGACCACACTCCAGAATTTACAAGGACCCAACAGTTCTAGTAGTTTCCTCCAGAGCAAGCAACAGGGCCACAGTGGAGAGGAAAAACTCCTTTTAGGCAGAAACCTGGGACAGACCCAGACCCAGACCCAGACTCAGGCCTGGACCCAGGCTCTTGGTAGGCAGTGTCTGACGACCGGTTGGGGTTAGAATGATGAGTGGCAATAACAGTCCCAAATAGTAGTTTGTAGTCGTTCATGGCATAGCAGGGCACTGTGCAGCATTACAAGGCACAGCAGGACGTAGCAGGACGTAGCAAGACGTAGCAGGACGTAGCAAGACGTAGCAGGACGTAGCAAGACGTAGCAGGACGTAGCAAGACGTAGCAGGACGTAGCAAGACGTAGCAGGACGTAGCAAGACGTAGCAGGACGTAGCAGGACGTAGCAGGACTTAGCAGAGCGTAGACCTCTAAATCTAACTATCAGCCACACAACATGTGTTCTGGACAGAATAACCCTTTAAATCAGACAAATAGCAGTTAAAATGCTCTGGGTCCCCCTGGGTCTTGCAGTCGGGGAAAAGCAACCACGCCGCCTGGTCTCAGACCTGCGGCCGCATCGCTCTCGTGAGATTATCGTCGCCTACGTGTGCACGACGCCAGAGCGAGAGGACAACACCCACACAAAAGTATCTGATGTTTTTTTTTTTAATAACTTAGTGTCTCCAAACTTATGTTTTAACAGTGCTGTCGTACAACTAGGAGGACACAAGTTATGTTTAAGGTAGGAATATGTATATATATGTAGAATACCTTTCCTATTTTGCTCACGTTTATTAAACCGAGAGCACAGATTATGAAT
This sequence comes from Etheostoma cragini, assembly GCF_013103735.1. NCBI lineage: Eukaryota > Metazoa > Chordata > Actinopteri > Perciformes > Percidae > Etheostoma > Etheostoma cragini. The sequence continues at coordinate 1,241,807 of NC_048414.1, read as the reverse complement.
TTGTGCACATGGTTTAGTTTTTTCTCAGCTGACCCCGGGGGGGGGGGGGCTCCGTACCTTTAACTTACAGCTGCAGTTTCTCACTGAAGCTCCACTTGAACGAGCCAACGGATCCGGCTGTTACGATGAAGATGACATCTTTGTAAACGAGTGAGGAAAGTCTGAACGTGAACGCATTTTAAAACGGGGATCGCCGAGTCCTGAAGACTCAACAGACAGAAATTAGACAAAATAAGTTGAATTCCTTTGACACGATTTGGGTGGAAACGAACAACCGACCGCTGTCAACCTTTTCTGTTCCTCAAACGCAGATATGTTGGAGGGATACATCATCATCATCATCATCATCATCATCATCAACAGATATTTCCTGCATACGGTTAGAAACAAGCGTGCATGGACACATGTGATCGAGCGCCAGCAGTCGGCCTCTACTCGGGAATTCCTGCCAAACTTTTAATAGCTTGTCCCTGAAAACCAATAACCATGAGGGTGTGAAATTGTCCTGTCATCAATCTCTCTTCCTTCCCTCCTCTCTCAGTCCCCCCTTCTCTTTCTCCTCCCCCCCCCCCAACCTCTCTCTGAGGCTGATGTGTCACAAACAATCCAAAGCAAATAGCTGTAATCACTCAGCTGATGATGCACAATCACCCGTTCAGCACGCGGCGGGCGTAGCGGCGACCTGGCAGCCTTATCGATCCCTATGCAAGGGAGGGATGGGGGATGATTAAAGGCCCCCCCCCCCCCCCCCGGGGGTTAACAGATGGTGACTGACGGCGCTCATCAGCCTTGTGCTAAAAGACTAATGTCCTACAAGCTGCAGCCGGCGTGGGAGCGCTGAACAACTCCGCTGCCGTCTGTCAGCGCTGCGGGTGGGGGAGTGATGGGGGGGCGAGGGCCAGCTGCCAGCTTCATGAACATGGCAGGATGTGCAGGGGGGGTCCTGGGAGCCGTGCACCGAGCGCTGATGGAGGTCGGGGAGAGACAGGCGGCTCTCACCTGTCAATTACTGAATCCGCATGGTGACTGAGCGGCTTCAGTCTGGAGGGAAACGGGAAGATTTTTAGTTTTTAGGGACGAGGAACGTGGTTCAAGAGTTCAAGAAAGACAAGGGTGTTGTCTAATGCCGACTGTAAGAGCCAATCAGTGCCCTTGGTATAAATGGGAACTAATCTTTGGTTCCTCAGGTGCAACCGGGAAGCACATACAGTACAGTTTTTGACCACACAGCAACACACACACATACACACCCGGACACACGCACAGCAACATCAGTATCCTGATCCATTAAAAAACTGGTCTTTAATAATAAAAACATAGGGGGTGTATACTTATGCCCCCTGTATTTTAACATAGGGGGTGTATACTTATGCCCTTGTATTTTAACATAGGGGGGTGTATACTTATGCCCCTGTAT
>NC_048414.1:1225451-1240290 GCF_013103735.1 Etheostoma cragini | reverse complement strand
TGCCCCTGTATTTTAACATAGGGGGTGTATACTTATGCCCCCTGTATTTTAACATAGGGTGGCGTATACTTATGCCCCTGTATTTTAACATAGGGTGGCGTATACTTATGTCCCCTGTATTTTAAAGAATGTTTTTTTTTAATTTATGATAATTGTTAATTCATAAATAAAATTGGTGTCCTTAAAGGTTGCATTTTTCCTCATTTTTTTAATTAAGGTATAAAGATAAATTTCCAAAAGATTAATATTTTCTTCTTCTTTTTATTCAACTTTACCATGAGTTCATAAACGTCTGAGCACCACTGGACAGTGAATGTAAACCAAGTCCTACGTATTTCATGAATGAAGTCCCAGAAGAGTTTAAGGGGTTTTCTAAAGGAACCTCACAACTGAGAATACTCTCTCTCTCTCTCTCTCTCTCTCTCTCTCTCTCTCTCTCTCTCTCTTTCTCAGGCTGACAGACAGCCACATCATCGTTAGAGGAAGTGAGTTCCAGTCTGACAGATGGAGGCCAATTAGAGTCTCAGGTCGCTCGTTAAGGTGGCTGGCTGAGCCCACCGGGTCTGTTTGAGTGGTTGGTTTTTGTTTCTTTGCTCCATTCATACAGTTTTGTGAGTCATGTGAGCCACGGGAGGGTTGCTATCGACGGTATAAATAATGGACCGAGTGTCAGGGATGTCACCTGTTGGTTTGTGGACTGCTGTTTGGCAAAAAGGTTTTTAATTTTTCTCCCCCATGTGCATGGAATCGGCTTCAAAATGAAGTCCAGTGGAAGGAGTTGGTCTCACTTTATTCTTTTAAAGGCTTTTAAAGGACCAGTCTGCAGAAAGGCAGTCTGGATGTCCCTCGTTTTAAATTGATTTAGGACCCAGGGTTTTTTATGATGACATTGGTGTTTGAATATGATTAAAAATGTCTGTATTTACCTGGAAGTGTCTCTGTGTCTCTGTATTTACCTGGAAGTGTCTCTGTGTCTCTGTGTTTACCTGGAAGTGTCTCTGTGTCTCTCTGGAAGTGTCTCTGTGTCTCTGTGTCTCTCTGGAAGTGTCTCTGTGTCTCTGTATCTACCTGGAAGTGTCTCTGTGTCTCTGTGTTTACCTGGAAGTGTCTCTGTGTCTCTCTGGAAGTGTCTCTGTGTCTCTGTGTTTACCTGGAAGTGTCTCTGTGTCTCTCTGGAAGTGTCTCTGTGTCTCTGTGTTTACCTGGAAGTGTCTCTGTGTCTCTGTGTCTCTGTGTCTCTCTGGAAGTGTCTCTGTGTCTCTGTATTTACCTGGAAGTGTCTCTGTCTGTTTGAAACCGCGCGGTTGCCATTTGCCAGGACAATGTTGTAAAAGAGATTTTTAATCTCAAGGATTTTTTTATTCTGGTTAAACAAAGGAGGACGAAATGCTTCATAGCAGCTGAAAACAATTAGAAACAAAACACAGCTACATTAGAATAATACAGATATGAAATATAAGAATAGAAGTTACAGTTCAGTGTAAGAAATGAACAGTTACTTTAACCATTGAGTTGTCCTCTCGAGTCAAAAACGGACAAACATTTCATATTTTCGTCCCTTTCTCAGACTTCTTTTTAGTTTTTACTACCACCACCTTACTAGTTTTACTACTTTTTGGAATTCATGGTCAATAAACCTCATTTATATAGAATTATACCTAATAGTTGAGTAAAAAAAAGCAGAAATTATGAATTATTTTGACCAACAGTTAAGCACAGAGGAATGAAAGTGATCAATTGTATTTGCAAAGAGCGTTGGAAGGAATCCAATCCATTTTTTTGTGATAATTTGGTTAAAAAGAAACTCATATTTCAGATATAGGCATTTTTTAAAGGGGTCAGATTTGACCCGAGGACCACAGGCGGGTTAAAAAGAGCATCATGAAGAAAAGAAGCCTCACGTTTGGCTTTATTGCTGTCGCCATCTTGTTGTTTTTTAAATCGGATGTGACCAATTTCTTGAGGTTTACGCAGCTGAGCCAGTGTGGTTTAAGGTTGCAGTAGTGCTGCATCCAGTCCTTTGTCGTCTTGTGTGTGTGTGTGTGTGTGTGTGTGTGTGTGTGTGTGTGTGTGTGTGTGTGTGTGTGTGTCTCCTGCATGTTGTGGAGACGACCGGCTTCGGGCTTCAGCGTCTTAACTGATGTGACAGTTTCTTTCTTCATTTATTTTCCAGACGTCGGGATGAACGACGAGCTGAGAGACAGTCGGACCGTAACGGGGAAAAGAGGAAGCAGCGCCCTCGACAGGTGAGTCCTCGGGGGGGGGGGTGGAGCTGGCGGAGGAGGGTTTGTGACGTCATAGAGGGGGACGGCTGTGTGTCCCACCACTATCTGACATCCACTGGTCAGCTGTGCGGGGGTGAACAACACGTCAGACGCTTTTTAACCTTGGCCTTTTTTTCATGTGCAACACTGTGAACGACTTCCAGGAGAAACTGTCTGACTGAAAGTGTGCGGCTTTCTCAGAAATCAGGAACTTTAATTGGCAAGAAGATTTCACATCCAAGGAATTTGTCTTGGGCGTAGTCCACAAGCTTGGGGTGCATCGCTTAGGCATGATTGAACAGAGGAATTATGGTATTCTTCGGTAGATAAATAGATAGATAGATAGATAGATCCCCAATAATGGGAAATTGTAGTGTTACAGCAGCAAAATCAGTCACACAGCACAGAATATAAATTCAAAGTAAATACTAGGATACAACATACATGAAATAATGATAATAATAGGAATAAAATATAAGACCAATAGGTCGCCTGAGTAACTGTTCTCAAAGACGGCCAGATGCTTTGTTCATGGACTATTTGGGTGAATCCTGTACGGTGCATACACTTGTAGCTGTTATGTATCTTTGTATTTCATTATGTCATTATAAGTCGCAAGCACCCCCCCAAAAAAAAAGGCCACCTAAGACCCCGGTATAGTTCAAACACAAGATATTAGGACAGAAAATGCTACTGTCCAATTATAATTATAATAAGGATACATTTTCCTTTATTAGTCTCACAAGGGGAAATAACAATTCACACTGTTGTTATTACACACATTACACACAGGCCTGAATTACACACACATGCTCAGTACCTACACATGCACTAATGCAGAGATGTCAGAGTAGTAGTAGTATGTATTAGTAGTATTAGAGGGGAGAATAAACAACCTGTTTTGTTGTGTGGTTTGGAGGACATGTTGGAAAATGGGGTTTGATTTCATGAAAAGTACTCATCAGAGTAGCAGCAGTATTGTGAGTTCTGCTGTTGTTGTTGTTGTTGTTGTTGTTTGTGTGAAGCTGACAGAGAGTCAAGGTCCAGCTGTCCCCTCCGTTAGACTCATTCTCTGTTTTTATTATGGAAACCAAAGCCAAACTGTCCTCCCAAATCCCACCGCCGCTGGACAGATTAACGCCGGCACGAACGCGACTCTGCGCCAGGCCGGAGCTGGAAGTCACGGCCGGGTCCACAGAGACCGGGAGCGGGACCAGGTCCCTCTGCAGGGACCGGCACAGCCGACGGGCACATGATTCTGCAGCTCTGAGAGAGAGAGAGAGAGAGAGAGCTTACATAAGCTTCAACTCTTAGATCAGCATTATTTAAGGAACACAGTGAACAGAGAGATATTTGGATGATCAGATTAATCCTGTTTGAACCTGCGACGCCAGTAAAGCAGCAAATGACCCATCAAATTTAACCAAATACACAAGTTCTCTGAAGATGTCACCGCAACTGGGAAAACATATTATCTTTTTGCATCGAGGGCTTCCAACATCTGGTTGCCCCCACTTATAAACGTTGGGCCCATCTATCGTCGGCACCGGCAAACAACATCAACACAACTTTATGGTGAAAAGAGGATTTATTATGGGAAAAAAAACGATGGCATGTGATTTCTCCAACGCTCTGTTGTTCCGACCTCTCAATAACCCCAAAAATAGTAGTCCGGCGTCCCTTTGTTATGAAAAAATAACCCCTCTGTTCCAAAATCCCATTGTTTCACCTCCCATAATCTCAAATCTGAATCAACAATAACAAGCAACATTTATTTTCTCTAGCTTATTAACACATGTAAGTGCTTATCTGGCCTAATTTTCCGTTTAGTGTCCCAAATTCACCGTACCGTGACCCCATATATATATACATATACACATGCTATCCAAACTACATAAAAAGCTTAAATGGTCGCAACAATGGGAGGTCGGAGCAGAGGGTTTATAAGGGCTGTTGGACTAGTGGGCAGTCCCCGAAAATACCTTGCTTTCTCCTCTACAACTTTCTCTCAGTCTTTCCTTAACCCTCATGTTGTCCTTGGGTCAAATTTAACCCGTTTTCAGTTAATTTATTCTTTGGTCACAAGAAATGGGCAGTCAAAATAAGCTTTTGGACAAAATAAGCTTCCAAAACCTTGGGGAAAAAACAACAAAAAGCACCCAAAACATTGAAAAAAAAAGAGTTAACAGTCCAGTATTGAGAGTCCCACTTCATCATCGGTCCAAGCCACTAAATCCCCGATCTAACTTTTTGCCATTGCTAAGTATTTTCCGTATTTTTAACTTTTCAACCGCAGAGCAACGTCTGACGATCTGCTTCCTGTTTACACCGGCGAGCACGTGCCCAGTGTGTGTGAATGGTCATGTGACACGTGTGTCAGACGTGTTAATGTGGACGGGGGTCTAGTTCTGCCAACGTAGCTAAAACTCGGAAATCGGTTTTGTCCCAAAACGCTGCTAATTTGAGTGTTTTAAGTCTCGTCTTAAGACACATTTATATTCTTTGGCTTTTAACTCAATGTGAGTTGTGTGGTCCTCTGATGTCTCTGATAGTTTTACTGTATTTTAGTATTTATTCATTTTATCTATGATTTGTATTTTTTAAACCCGATGCTCTTATTTTGTTTTTGCAACAAGTTACATTAATTGTTTTGTGTGTTTGAGTTTTCTGTGCAGCACTTTGGTAACTTTGTGTTTGTAAAATGTGCTTTAGAAATAAAGTGGATTGGATTGGATAAAAACATTAAAACATAAAAGTGTCAGTGAAGCATAAAAGGACCTGATGGTCCTCAAAAGGTTGTCAGACAGTGTTGGTATCCGACGCTGTCCGGGCGTCACCGTGCCGACGGGTTGGGACTGAGATCTGAGATCTGACTTCGATGAAACTCGGGACAACGTGTAGAAGTTTCCTCACGTTAATTGTAGTTCTTTTTCTCCTCCTGGGTCTTTGTTAATGCTTTTGTCAGTGATGAATGTTGGATCCTCACTGAGCTCCGGGATGTTTTCTCAGAGCAGGTTTAGTGTCGTTAGTTATGATTAGGGGATGGAGAAGGAGGGCGAGCCCATCTGCAACGCAAGCCTGTGTGTGTGTGTGTGTGTGTGTGTGTGTGTGTGTGTGTGTGTGTGTGTGTGTGTGTGTGTGCATGGTAAAGAAAGCAAATGTCTGTGCCAATATCCCTTGATATTCAGTATAAAGGAGTACTGTACTTAAAGGGAGGAAGTGTGTGTGAGCTACTTCTCCATAGTCAGTGTGTTAGCTACAGTAGATGGTGATCACGAGCCCCTCAGTTTGGAGAAGCAACACAATTGGATATTTTGTGTTATTTTGTAGCTTCTGGTGTTTTAAAGCGTTAGAAACTAACCAAACTAAATAACAAACTAACCGATGGAGGCAGCAGTAGAGCAGCAACTTCCGTGTTCTGCGAGGGTGGTAGCTTTGAAGATAGCAAAGATTCAGGGAGGCTTCAGTTAAATTCAGTTAAATAAGTTGCATACTTAAAGGTGCAACAGAGTTGTATGTCTCTGAGGTGCAATATGTAATACTGACAGCTAGTTACTGCAGTAAAAATTCAAAATACTGGAGAGAGTCGTCTCCCCCGCCTCCTCCTCTCCAGACTCGAAGTTCCCGGAGGTCGCCAGGCTGAGACCGCAGCATCTAACAAGACACTTGACTCCCATAACCAGACGTTACTTCACAGCACAGCGGAGTAGCGTTAGTAGCGTAACGAGTAACGTTAGATAACAGGTGATTGGATGAACCATCTCTCCGTCACACACACCTCAGGGTTAGCTAGCTAGCCGTAGCCGCCAGGCGCTCCTCACCGGACGCTGATTGGTTCTCCTGGTCGTTCAGAAGAAAACACGCATTACTTGAAGCCTTACAAGACGGATTTGCATATGATGTGTGATTCCGCGGTTTTCAAGTGATCATTTTTCAAGTCATTTTGTGAGAATCCAGCTGCCGTGCACGGTAACCTGTGCATAGCTTCTGTTTCGGTACTTGCGTCTCCAAACTGGGGGCGTGCCGCCTGTCATCCACTGTAACTAACACACCGACTATGGAGAAGTAGCTCATACTACACTTCATGACATCGGAACTGTCCCTTTAAAGACCCATTAGTCCATATCCACGTCGTTCCACTTCAGCAATTGATCGGGGGCCGCCTGAAATTCCTCCAAATGTCCCTGATTTCGGGCCAGATGTCCGTCGTCTTCCTCTTTCTTTGTGTTGCCGTTATAAACTCCAATCTGAGTTTTCTGCTGCACGACTAAAAAATCTTTTGAATGAACACATGCTTCACCTTAACAAATTATAACCCGAGGCTGTTTTGCAGAGGCGCCGTTGCTCCATTTGGTGCTCAGCGCTACCAAAAACGGTTGGGATTGGTGTAAAGAAATCAACCGCAGCGCGTTTTTCTCCCATGTGTTGTGTGAACTATGGAGGATCTGTGGAGGAAGGTCTGGCAACGCTTGACACGATGGCTTTTCATGTGATATGTGATTTCTTGTCATTTAGCGGGGAATCCAGCTGCTGAACTATCCCTTTAAAGACACATTGGATGCTTTAGAGACCCGACTAATCAAGGTGGAAATCTCAGAGTGACTGTGCTGCTTCCTGGTTACCTGTGAGATAAGATGTCAACATTGTGAAGTATTTTGTACTTTATTGACACTCCTGCAGTAGTTTTGAGGTGCGTCGTTGCCATCCTGCAGGCATTTTCCTCTGAGCTTTATTTATGTTCAGCCTTTTGGCAGATTATTGATCTTTGTGTGCTTTGTGTGAATTTAAAAACAGCTCAAACTCTCTTTTCTCAGTTTCGGATAGCAGCTCTGTAAAAACTCTCGGCTCTCATAACTGAATCCATAAGTCCAGTATGTGATTCATATCCAGTGAACACCGATGTCATGTTGAGAAGATGATCTTTTATGATAGATATATTTTAGCAACGCCTGTACGATAACACGGCGGCGTTACGCATCCCTCGAAGAGCCGCCGGTCGCTCCGTCTCCACTTAGAAGTCACTTCAGACTTCCTTAGATGTCTGTAAAAAGAAGCTTTTTAAAAGAAAAGCTTTTTAAAGCAGAGTCTGCATCTCTGAGCATCAGAGACGAGAGACTCTCTGAGCTCAGGTGAAGGAAACAGAGCTGTGAGGTTGGGGGTTACGTCTCATAACTACAGCGCCGTTGTTGTTGTTGAGTGAAGCAACTCTGAGGAAAACATCCTTCCCTCCGGTCCGTCAGCCCTGTGGCACCATTGTTGGCTTAAAGGGTAAATACCTTTTTTCAACCCTATTTTCCTTTCTTTCCAATCTTACAGTATTAAGTGAGATTGCTGCAGTTTGCCGCAGCAAAACAAGCTGCAATGTAAGTTAATAGTAATTGTCCAGCTTGTATTTACCTTCACAAAAGTTCTCCTTTGGTTGCTGACAGACTCAGATTAATATTCTAAGTGTGTGAAAACATTACGGAAAGGATTTCTAAGGAGGTCAACCTTTCTTTTAAAACGTAAGATCCTTTTTTGAAACATAAAAACATCCATGAAATTTCTATTGCTATAGCCACCAGACTCCATGTAAATAAACTGTTATTTAAGCATCGTAAAATACACTTCATTCAAAGTCGACAGAAACAAAAGAAAACTATAAAAAGCCATTGTAGGTCGTCTTTAAAGTTTTACAACTATCGTAACTCTAGTTTGGGTTGAAATAAACACATAGTTTACTGATTTACATGTGAGAACATGTTGGCTCTATGCACGCTAAAAGTATTGCTTTTTTAAATGGAGTCTGGTGGGTTTAGCGCTAGCAACTTCAGAGCTGTTTCTGGTTAAACAGAAAGGTCTGAAAGAGGTTTCAAAGGTCTATCTCTGTAGGGATCCGTTCCATAATGTCAGACATTTAGAATAATAATCTGTCAGAGGCAAAACGAGCACTTCTATTGGACCAATTTGACGCTGAGCATTTGCCCGATAGGGTTACATTGCAGCCCGATGTGCTTGCCGGTTACAGCGTTCGTGCTTAATACTGGACCAATTTCAAAGATTGTTGTTCCTATCAGACACACAAAAACATAGGAAAATAGGAGTTGAAAGTTTGAAAGAAACCATTTAAAGCTTCCCCTGGCTGCTTAATGGTTGTTGATTGATTAGATTATCTGTAATCTGCTGAAAAAAGGCCTTCATTCTTCATTACCTCACTTCAGGTTTTGCTCCCCTCAGAATTACTACGGCCGCTAAAAGACGCCACCGCTATAAACTTTATGTGCGTCGTAATTGCTGCTTGAACAAAGTACCTGTGGGAGTGTTTTTTGGGGGAGGACAATCTCGCAGAAGAGACTGTGAAACACTAACTGAACTGGAACTACACAAATCTCACTGAACCGGAAAAAAATCAAAAGTCAAAGGGAAATAAACGAAATAAAACGTGATGTTGTTGGTGTTCCAGTGTCTCTCCGTGTGTTTGATTGGTACGAGTCGGTGGGGGAAGCTGTTTGTCATCATGTTGGATGATCTGTGTCACAGCCTGAGTCCTGCAGCTGTTAGTTTAACATGACATGATGTCTTCAGTCAATGCGCACACACACACACACACACACACACATACACACAGACACACACACACATACACATGCACACAGGCGTTGTTGTAACTGCTCTCCGTTGCCTCACTAAATCACTCCAGCGTGATGGATGGCTGCGTCCTCTCTGTGTTTGGTTAGCAAACAGACATGCAGACACATCTGGGGCCCCATCTTGACTCTGTACACCGATGCATGCATCATTCCTATTTTCACCAGACGCACAGCGGACCTTTCCCACATCAGGAAATGAACCTGCGCTCCCAGGGGCGGTTCAACGAAAAGAGGAAGCGTGTTCGGGCGCAAACGTTCCCTGGTGCCATTTAGCACTTTCAGAAAACAGTTGCGCCACAGACCAGGACACCCCAGTCTCAAGTCAGAGGTGCCTTTATTTAGACGTTATTTTAAGGGCGATGCGTTGCCGTAATGCAGCGTGTGCACAGCGCGCATACACCATGTTATCTCATCTACACGGACGCAGCAGTTCCCATTTTGGAAACCATACATAAATACAAGGAAAAATATGACCTTGTTTTTACACAACATATCCACGAATCATGGACGTGTTGATGACATAAATGAGGAAATATTAAAGGTGCTCTAAGCGCGGTTGGGTGATGCTTCTTCTTTGTTCAAAGTATTTTCAAACAAAACAAGGTTGCTCCCCACTGAATCCATGTGAATCACTTTAATTAACTGGCGGGGAACTTTCCCGGGCTCCCAGCTGGTTTCCTTTTGTACACTTTTTCACGTTGATCTGCGGTTTTTCGTCAGAGGTGGACAGAATAAACGGTGTTTTTGCCACCTCCTGATTAACTTCACCTCAAGTGGAAGAGGAGGCAGACGCAGGGAATCAAAGGAGAGACGGAGGGCGAGTGAGAGAGAGAGAGAGAGAGAGAGGGGGGGGGGGGTATAAAGGGTTGATGGGTGAGAGAGGGAGAGAGAGCACACTGTGCAGAACACTGTAATTATGTCTTTCTTGTCCCTCAATCGCCCTGCTGAGATGAACCGCTCGTGGAAAGAGATGAATCAGCGGATCGTACGGGGAGAAAAATAACAGCTCGATAAAGAGGTTTGCTCCAAAAACAACAAGAAAACACACAAAAAAAACATTTAACCCACCACACACACACATGCACGCACGCACGCACGCACACACCCACACACACGCACACAGGAGATGCACTGAGATAAAACTGAACAGCCTCCTTGTTAAAATTTAAATGGCGCCTTTGACGGCGCGGCGGAGCCGGCTGCTGTGTCACCTCCACTCTGAACAGGCTGAAGGTGTTTACACCCAAAGACAAAAACATGCAATTTAAATACAATTAAGATAATAATGCTGATAGAGGTTCAGCGGCAGATGCACCATAATTGTCTTATTTAGCGCTGCAGGAGTGTTCCTCACATTTATCTTCCCACTTTGCAGAATAAATTACGTGACATTTGGAGGAAGAGACGCTGCCAAGGTGTCCTCTGGATGCCCGTTCAGAGGAGAAAACACGACGCAGTGTCTTCCCAGTTTCACCCTCCAAGCAGTGGTGTAGTCCATGTGATACGCAGGTCTAGCCTAACAAAGCTCTAAGAAAGCTCCATATATCCATTTAAAAATGCACAATGACACGCAACAAATAACTTTCCGTATACTTTTCATATTATATTTTTTTTATATAATACAGGAAAACAGGAAATTGAGTCGTTGATGCTCAAAATTCCCTATAGATACAGTATATAATGGCCTATATACACTGTATGTATGTGTGTATATATATATATATATATATATATATATATTTATGATATGCATTTATGATATCCGTATTTTTACGAGATGGGAGTGAGAATGTGTTGGTTAAGCAGACAGGAGGACAAGACAGGAGATTGGGCTTTGTGCCCCATTTTAAAACAAAAGTAAACACAGAATTTAAAAACAGAACTTCACGGAACAATCTCCACTTCCTGCGTCACACCTGTAAACGGAAGTGAAGTAACGTCAGATTTTATAGAAAGTTTTTTCTGGTTCCTAAAACCAAACTGCGACTGTTTCACAACTTTAACGACGTGTGTGAAACCGTTCTCTGGTTATGATATGAACACTAAAAACGATCCTATGGGTTGTATTTCCTGCCACAGTTAGGGCCGCTTTATGATCCCTGGTGGGTCGTATTTCCATCAGGAGAGACATGTTTAAAGATATGCAAGAAAGTTTATTGTGCAGCTTAATGAAATGTACAATATCTTTGGAGATGAGACTCCATCGTTATTCTGATAGTTTGTATATAGGTGTAGAGAACCATTATACTCCCTGATGGAGTCTAGACACAGGTGATGGAGACGAAGGAGCCCGAAGACCAGACCGGAGGAGGCTCCGGACCGGTCAGCTGGACAGGTCTTTGTCTGCAATGACAGCTGATAGCAAAGGGAGAAACAGATTTAAAGCAGGGTTGGGACTCTGGGATTTGCCCTTGAAATATGCGTGTGATTTTGATTGGTTTAGCAGGAAGGTGAACGCCTCCAACAGCTGATTCAATATTTAAAAAAAAGACTCTGGCTCCCTGGTCCTCGGATCTCTGCAGGGTAAATCCAGACAGCTAGCTGGACTATCTGTCCAATCTGAGGACTATGGTTCCCTGGTCCTCAGGTTACCTGGTCCTCAGGTCTCTGCAGGGTAAATCCAGACCGCTAGCTGGACTATCTGTCCAATCTGAGCACTATGGTTCCCTGGTCCTCAGGTTTCCTGATCCTCAGGTCTCTGCAGGGTAAATCCAGACCGCTAGCTGGACTATCTGTCCAATCTGAGGACTATGGTTACCTGGTTCTTAGGTCTCTGCAGGGTAAATCCAGACCGCTAGCTGGACTATCTGTCCAATCAGAGCGTCACTAAGTCAAATGCATGGCAATTTCCCAGTTTAAACTACTTGGATGTTGACAACAACAATCCCCACAAGGCCTAAACTGGTCATTGCAGTGATGTTCCTCTGTGGACCTCCCAGCAGCCCGGGACCACCGCCGAGCCGCCACACCATCCCGACCCCGCCCTTCGGTCCGAGCCGGGGCGGCGGGAACACGGCTGCATGCCACATTAACCGCCGTCCCGCCACGCCACGCTATCGCTCGCCACCGCTGATTTATGACGCCGCAGCAGGCCGGTGAGGGGGGGGCGGTAAATCAGAGCAAAGGGATGTGGGGCTGGAGTGTGTGTGTGTGTATCACCTGCTGCCAGGAAGACATGAATATACACGAACACACACACACACACACACACACACACACACACACACACACACACGTGGTGTGTGAGGCGGTGATTGATGCTGAATGCTGTCATTAGTGTTGGAGAGGGGGGAGCGTTTAAGTAGCAGCTATATAAATGCAAATTCCTCATCATTTCCTCTTCTTGTTGTGCAGCGTTGGGGGGGGGGGGGGGGGGGGGGGGGGGGGGGGGGGGGGGGGGGGGGCGTCAAACTCAACTTCACTTTGAGGGCCACACATTTTATTTGTATTTCAGTTTATTGAAATGCTTTTATTAACTCGCAAAGGTCACATATCTTTGAATGTGTTACTGCATTATTCCCATAGTCTTCTTACTTACAGCATGAAGCTTTATAAAGTCTGCTAAAAGGTTCCTCAGCCTTCTAGCAGTCTAGTCTAGTCTAGCATATTTAAGTCGAGTCTAGCATATTAAGTCTAGTCTAGCATATTTAAATCTAGTCTAGCATATTAAGTCTAGTCTAGCATATTTAAGTCGAGTCTAGCATATTTAAGTCGAGTCTAGCATATTTAAGTCGAGTTTAGCATATTTAAGTCGAGTCTAGCATATTTAAATCTAGTCTAGCATATTTAAGTCGAGTCTAGCATATTTAAGTCTAGTCTAGCATATTTTAAGTCGAGTCTAGCATATTTAAGTCTAGTCTAGCATATTTAAGTCTAGTCTAGCATATTTAAGTCGAGTCTAGCATATTTAAGTCTAGTCTAGCATATTTAAGTCGAGTCTAGAATATTTAAGTCTAGTCTAGCATATTTAAGTCTAGTCTAGCATTTTTAAGTCTAGTCTAGCATATTTAAGTCTAGTCTAGCATATTTAAGTCGAGTCTAGCATATTTAAGTCTAGTCTAGCATATTTAAGTCGAGTCTAGCATATTAAGTCTAGTCTAGTATATTTAAGTCTAGTCTAGCATATTTAAGTCAAGTCTAGCATTTTTAATTCTAGTCTAGCATATTTAAGTAGCATATTTAAGTCGAGTCTAGCATATTTAAGTCTAGTCTAGCATATTTAAGTCGAGTCTAGCATATTAAGTCTAGTCTAGCATATTTAAGTCTAGTCTAGCATATTTAAGTCTAGTCTAGCATAGTCTATCATATTTAAGTCTAGTCTAGCATATTTAAGTCTAGTCTAGCATATTTAAGTCTAGTATAGCATATTTAAGTCGAGTCTAGCATATTTAAGTAGCATATTTAAGTCGAGTCTAGCATATTTAAGTCGAGTCTAGCATATTTAAGTCGAGTCTAGCATATTAAGTCTAGTCTAGCATATTTAAGTCTAGTCTAGCATATTTAAGTCGAGTCTAGCATATTTAAGTCTAGTCTAGCATATTAAGTCAAGTCTATCATATTTAAGTCGAGTCTAGCATATTTAAGTCTAGTCTAGCATATTTAAGTCTAGTCTAGCATATTTAAGTCTAGTCTAGCATATTTAAGTCTAGTCTAGCATATTAAGTCAAGTCTATCATATTTAAGTCTAGTCTAGCATATTAAGTCAAGTCTATCATATTTAAGTCTAGTCTAGCATATTTAAGTCTAGTCTAGCATATTTAATTAGAGTCTAGCATATTTAAGTCTAGTCTAGCATATTTAAGTCTAGTCTAGCATATTTTAAGTCGAGTCTAGCATATTTAAGTCTAGTCTAGCATATTTAAGTCGAGTCTAGCATATTTAAGTCTAGTCTAGCATATTTAAGTCGAGTCTAGCATATTTAAGTCGAGTCTAGCATATTTAAGTAGCATATTTAAGTCGAGTCTAGCATATTAAGTCTAGTCTAGCATATTTAAGTCTAGTCTAGCATATTTAAGTCTAGTCTAGCATAGTCTAGCATATTTAAGTCTAGTCTAGCATATTTAAGTCTAGTCTAGCATATTTAAGTCTAGTCTAGCATATTTAAGTCGACTCTAGCATATTTAAGTAGCATATTTAAGTCGAGTCTAGCATATTTAAGTAGCATATTTAAGTCGAGTCTAGCATATTTAAGTCTAGTCTAGCATATTTAAGCAAAATGATCACATTTTTGTAACAGCAGTCTGTTTCCCTGGCCTTGATATGCAAACTCAGCCATTGTGAACCAAATTTGAACTGAATTTATGTGTATTTGGGCCAGATTAATTAAAATTAGGGGGGCCGGATTTGGTCGGCGGACACGCATGTCTGAGACGCTCTTTACTTGAGTAAACTAGTGAAGAAGAAACTACTCTTCCTCCTCTTCATCGGGCTACAATGAGCTCCTTACTTTTCTTTTCTTTTTTCTATTTTATTTAAAGTGTCAGGATTGTATTACTCGACTCGGTTAATGTGAACATGAATCAGCGCAGCGTGGAAGGTTTTGTCGATTGGATGAACTATAATCTTGAATTTAAAGATGATTATTTAGTATTTTTGGCTGTCTGATTGATGCTTGTGTTGAGAAATAAATCCGACGTTACTCAACAGTTACTCAGTACTTTTTCACCAGACACTTTTTTTACTCTTAATCAAGTAATTACTTGGATGACTACTTTTGACTTTTAATTGAGTCCTATTATTCCGAAGTAACAGTACTTTTATTTGAGTCATATTATTCTGAAGTAACAGTACTTTTACTTGAGTCATATTATTCTGAAGTAACAGTACTTTTATTTGAGTCCTATTATTCTGAAGTAACAGTACTTTTATTTGAGTCATATTATTCTGAAGTAACAGTACTTTTACCTGAGTCCTATTATTCTGAAGTAACAGTACTTTTACCTGAGT
>NC_048414.1:1223902-1225351 GCF_013103735.1 Etheostoma cragini | reverse complement strand
ACCTGAGTCCTATTATTCTGAAGTAACAGTACTTTTACCTGAGTCCTATTATTCTGAAGTAACAGTACTTTTACTTGACTACAACTAGTGGCTCCTCTACCCACCTCTGGTTCTGGTGCTGGTTTCTGGCCAAGACAAAGTGGACCAGGGCCTTTACTTACTATTCCTTACATGTTGTTTATTAAACAGGGAACTACACAGAATCAGGAACAACTAAACAAGTCCTTCTGCTTCTTCCTTTCCTCTGGGAAAACAGGGCAGCTTTGCATTGTGGTATACGAGAAAATATAAATAAAGTGATATAATATAAAATGCAGGATGCATCGTGTGTACAGTACGGTCAAATTAACTGGGCATTGTGGGTATTTTGGAGTGCGAACTACTCTTAAAAGCATGTGTGTTTCAGTTCGTGGGGTGACCTTGTGGAACGGTCCAAAAATACAAACAAACAAAAATAAAAACAAATAGATTTAAGAAAGCAATACTTGACCTTTACAGAAGGATGACCTGAATATATCAATGGGAACATACACAGAGTGTATAGTTGTAGTATTGTAAAGTATTGTGATACAGGTTTTGCATGCTGTATATGCACATTTCTTAGTTTTTTTCTGTAATAACGGGATGATGTGGTGGAGTAGGGACAGGACTGGATCAGCATTACGCTTCTGCCTCATCCTCCTCAAGCGCTTCCTTCCTTTGTTCTTCGATGGAATCGGATTGATTTGAGTGTGTTTTATGAGTTTTATTGAGTTTTAACTCCGTAGTGTGTTGCTTGTTGGAGATAAATCAAAAAACAAAGTTAAAGCGGACTATATATGGTGACTGAAATGAACTGCTGAGAAACCAGACAGCACTACGAAATACCAAACACACCACACAGTGCTCTATTCCCGGGATAGGGAACCATTTCGAACACATCGTTATTGTCTCGTTGGGCTTCTTCTTTCAGCGGATTCTCGCTGCTGAGTCGCCTCCTCTGCTTAATAAAAAAAATAAAAAAAATAAAGACACTCACATTGCTTGCTCGCTGCAGAATAAAGAGCGACTCTTTGAACGGATCATTGATTTCTCCCTCTCTCTAAATGTGTTTGTCCGCCGTGTTTATCGACGTTCTCCGCTGCCGTGTAATTACTCCCATCAGGAGAACCGCCACTGAGTTCCCTAATAACTCCATCAGCTTCTGCAGCAGCGCAGCGCCGAGCCAATTAAAAGCCTTATTGGCACCCGGAGGGGCTTATTTGCCATAATTATTAGTACAACACTGACTTCACTGCTAATGTTTCCTGGATTTTACACAGCAGAGGCCACGGAGAGCAACACTGACGACAATGTCAAGTTAAAGGGTCACTCCTGGTCTTTTTAACCCTGTGTTTCTATGTTTTTGGGTCGGAGTGACTGATGGGAACAACAACCTTTGTTTAACAATCTTTGCAGTGGGCGCCCCCC
>NC_048414.1:1221428-1223848 GCF_013103735.1 Etheostoma cragini | reverse complement strand
CCCCCCCCCCCCCCCCCCCCCCATGCATATTAAAGCTGCACAGACCCTACAAACGTTGAAATCGCTGCTGAAGATGCACCTTTTTAGCTTTTAACCCTCGTTAACCTGGATTCTGATGTTTTAAAGTGTTGTTTGTCTCCCTGTGATTCACTCTGGTTGGAGTAGTTTTTACACTTGTTATTTATGTATTTGACCCTATCGACCCTGTTCATCACTTTGGTCAACTGTTGTTGTTTTTAAATGTGCTATGGAAATAAAATTGACATTGACATTGGTCCAGTATTAAGCAAGAACACTGCAGTCGGCAGATACGATGTAAGTTAATAGTAATTGTCCAGCTTGTATTTACCTTCACTAAAGTGCTTGTTTTGCAGCTGACGGACTCAGATTAATATTCTTAGTGTCTGACAACATTATGGAAACGATCCCTACAGAGAGAGACCTTTAAAACCTCTTTAAGACCTTTCTAACAGCTCTGAAGTCGCTAGGACTAAACCCACCAGACTCCATGTAAAAAAGCTAAACTTTCAGCGTGTAGAGAGCCAACGTATTTTCACATGTAAATTGGTAAATTATGTGTTTATTTCAACCAAAACTGGAGATGTAATGGTTGTAAAAGTGGAAAGGACAACCCAAACCAGATTTTAATATGTTTATTTTGATTCTGTCAACTCTGAGGAAGTGTATTTTAAGATGCTTAAACGACTGTTTATTTACATGGAGTCTGGTTGGTTTAGCGAACCCGATTCTGCGGATGTTTTTATGTTTAAAACAACTATCTTACTCTTTAACAGAAACCTCCTTAGGAATCCTTTCCATAGATTTGTCCGACACGTAGAATATCGATCTGATCATGTCAGCAGCAAGAAACAGTCCTTACCCTTTAACCCTCGTGTCGTCTTCCTGTTGACCGGCAACTTTTTGTTTTTCTGGGTTGAAATTTCAACATTTTATTTTTCTAGACTTTTCTCAATGTTTTTCCTCAATTTTCTGTCTTGACTTTTTTTAATTATGTTTTAATCAATTTTTTTAACAATTTCTTTCTCACTTCTTCCATTGTTTTTGATGTTTTTTTTCTTCATTTTTTCAGATTCTTTGGGTCACTTTTTCAGCATTAAAAAACAAAACGTTTTGCTGCTTTTTTTTGTAGTTCTTTTTTCGACATTTGTCACTTTTTTTTCAGCGTTCTTTTCTGATATAGAACGTTTTTGTAAACCGGTCGAAATTGACCCGAGGACAACACAAGTGTTAAGTCAACTTTATTGTCAATTCTGCAATATGTGCCAAACATAATGAGCAATTAAAAGCATGTTTCTATCTGAGAGACAGTATATCGGCCGATATATCGGCATATCAGATCTTTTAAATAACCAAATATTCGTATTGGTATTGGCCTTAAAAATCCTTGCTCCAGCAGCCGTCAGCAGTGATGAGCAGAATGAAAGAAGGATTTTAAAAGCGTGTGTGTGTGTGTGTGTGTGTGTGTGTGTGTTTATGGTCCTAAACTGAGCCCGGACGTAAAACCCAGACCAGCCTGAAGGACGTTTTTTACAGGGACGATGAGGACTGCGGCAGCCGCTTGTGCCTGCTGTTGTGGGGCTGTAACGACAGCGCGGAGCGGCCTCTGAGCCACTGCTGTAACATCAGACCTGATTACACAGATAAACCAGCAGCGTGAGCCGTGAAAGAGTCGCTTAGAGGGATCCCGGCTCAGAGGAGCAGGGGCCCGTCCTGCAGATCAATAGCCATGTTTAAAGGTTTGTTCCTACACGGCTCAATAAGAGACACTCGGCTGAGCTGAGGCTCCGAGTCAACACCCAGTCGTCCCCCCCCCCCCCCCCCCCCCCCCCCCCCCCCCCCCCCCCCCGACCCCACACCCCTGGATCGATGCCGCCGCTAAAACGCTGATTAACTCCACATCACTGATGATGAAGATGAATGACGGCAGCTGCAGGAGCGATGTTACGACTGTTTACAAAAGCTGAAGAGAGGGCAGTTTTTCTTACATCGTGAAAAGTTTTCAAATGTTTTAGAGATACATGGTTCTCACGGGATAGTGACACTATCTCATATATACTTGCTATATCGTTACTATATAACTTGGCTTATTATCATTGCTGTGCAGCTTGTTCCGCTGAAGATTGTTGTTCCCATCAGTCACTTAAACCCCAAAAATATGGGAAGTAGGGACCTGGTTGACAAACAACGAAGTGGCGTTGTGTGAGCCCGTTTTGAATCTGAAGAAATGTTAGAACAACAATTAGTCCATGTGTAGAGACCCTGGTGATGCCGAGTCCATGTGTAGAGACCCTGGTGATGCCAAGTCCATGTGTAGAGACTTAAGTCCATGTGTAGAGACCCTGGTGATGCTGAGTCCATGTGTAGAGACCCTGGTGATGCTGAGTCCATGTGTAGAGACC
>NC_048414.1:1214837-1221328 GCF_013103735.1 Etheostoma cragini | reverse complement strand
GTTGAGTCCATGTGTAGAGACCCTGGTGATGCCAAGTCCATGTGTAGAGACCCTGGTGATACCGAGTTCATGTGTAGAGACCCTGGTGATACCGAGTCCATGTGTAGAGACCCTGGTGATACCGAGTTCATGTGTAGACCCTGGTGATGCTGAGTCCATGTGTAAAGACCCTGGTGATACTTGGAGAAAGATCTCATGTTGTGTCGAGCCTTCTCGAGTTGAGGTTGCACTTTGGCGAGAGTTACGCTTTAAGCACCCACATTTCTCCAATGAATTCACTTTTTTATGAAATTTCTCTAAAGTCTTCACTACATATATTACATGAGTCTGGACGGACGTGTATGTAAACTGTCTCAGCTGCGAGGCGGTAGGCTAATTCTGCGTTACTGGGTCACACAGCTCCTTATTGTGTCTGTTTTGGACCTTCATTTCTGTCTTTGTGTCCTCAGATCTGAACGTGAGACGGAGTACAACAGACATCCTGAGGACCACTATAACAGGTACGTTTATTTACCTTTTATTTAGTCATGTCTTTGTGTGTTCCACTTTGCTTTATGACTTTTCCCCTTTCCTTTATTGTGTTATAAATCTTTTTAGTGCACGTTATAGGTTTACAAAGTGATGGTAAGTCCCCCCCAAAGGGACCGCCAACGGAAACCTAGTAACTAACTTCAACGTTTTTGTACTTTTTTTCAACACTCTTTTTTTTTTTTTTGATCAAAAAAGTAAACGTTACGTTCACGAACAGTTACACTGAGACATAGGAACGCGTCCCGGCTTTAAAATCACAGAGAGGAAAAACGGGAGGGAGACAAAACAACATATGCAGAAACAGACACAAACACACAGACAGACACACACAACCAGACACAAAGACAGACAGACAAGGGACAAATCCTTTTTTCAACACTCTTGACGTTTTCTCTCTCAATATTTGCCACTTTTTTTGACGTTTTTAACACTACATAACACTAACTTCTTAACTTTAGTTTTATTGTTATATTGGGAATTTATGGTCGATAAACCTCATTTATAGGAAATTATACCTAATGTTTGAGTTAGAAAAGCAGAAATTAGGAATTATTGAGACTAAAATTAAAGGAATGGATGAACATGGGGACAACATGAGGACAACATGAGAACAACATGAAGACAATGTGGGGACAACATGAGGACAACATGAGGACAACATGGGGACAACATGAAGACAATATGGGGACAACATGAGGACAACATGAGGACAACATGGGGACAACATGAGGACAAAATGGGGACAACATGGGGACAACATGAGGACAAAATGGGGACAACACGAGGACAAAATGAGGACAACATGAAGACAACATGAGGACAAAATGGGGACAACATGAGGACAACATGAAGACAACATGGGGACAACATGAGGGCAACATGAGGACAACATGAGGACAACATGAGGACGACATGAGGACAACATGAGGGCAACATGAGGACAACATGGGGACAATATGAGGACAACATGGGGACAACATGAGGACAACATGAGGGTTAAAAAAATGCCAATCAGCCAGAGCAGGATTTCCTCCCATTCCTGTGTGGACTTGCCAGACCCTCCTCTGCAGCCCAGACCCTCCTCTGCAGCCCAGACCCTCCTCTGCAGCCCAGACCCTCCTCTGCAGCCCAGACCCTCCTCTGCAGCACTGTGGAGGAGGGTTAAGCAATGCAAGACTAGTTTGGTTATAATTGGGTCTAAAAGAAAAGCGCTGAAATGCAACGTAATCAAAAATCTGTTTAGTGGGAACACGAGAACAGTAACTGTCCAATCAGAGCGTGTACTGTAGATCTGATTGGTGTATTTGTTATCTGACAGGATACAACGGAGTAGATATATTATGTTCTGTACACAGTGAAGCTGCTGGAAACCGAGCTGCTATTTCAGACCAGAGGATTCAGGCAGCAGCTCTGGACGACCTCGGATGTCTTCTCGACGGTTCAGTGTTTCAACAGCTTCGAAGTGTATTTCCGCTGAGGGGCTCAGACCGCACATTTTCAGCTGAGAGCAGGAAATTGTTCGCCCTCTCGGAGAACTTGAACTGCCTCGACTCTCTATCTGTGACCGGTGCTCGGCGGCAGGCCCGTTTCCTGTCTGATGGCAGCGTGCTTCGGACCCTGAGATCAGGAAGAGGACGGTCCTCTCTCAGCTACCGGCTCCAGATAGAGATGAAAGCTGCGAGTGGATCCCGGTTTGACCTCGACAACAGCAACTAAAAGCTGGCATTTTGGGAGGATGAGTGCAGCTGCTGGCCTCCCCTCCGCCCTCCATCCATCCTAAACGCCTGTTATTCTGCACGGCGGCAGAATACACACAAAGTACAATCAGGCAGTACAAATCGCTGTACTTCAAACTAGCAGAGAGGGGAGAGAGAGACGGAGGGATCTGAGATGGGAAGATTCATACACGTCACTAGGATTGTTCAAACAGAAGAAAACAGAGTGTCATAGAGATACTAAATAAAGAGATATACTGTATAGAAAGAAAGAAATAGAAACAGAAAAGTGCAGAGCAGCATGGGAACAACAGAATGTGTTAAATAGAGAAGGAAACTCTCTAATGCAGAAAGTCAATACACTAAGCATTCACTAAGCTTTTTTAAACAAAATTACATTTAATAAAATAACAGATGCAGGAAATAAGGTGTGTGATTAATGTGTTGCCCTCATAATCATTAATTTTCAAAAGTAACTGATGCTGTATTTTTGGAAAAGTCTGCTTTTCCACAGTTACATATCCGAATTCATTTGTAAAACTCACCTTTGCAGTAATGGCCCTGTGGCTCAGCATTAAAATAAGTTTTCTCAGGATTGTAGTTGTCTTTCTAGCTACATAACTCAGTGTTGCATCCATCACGATGGTCCTCAATGATGTAAAAAATCCATACAACTCAGTAAAAATTACATTAAAAGGGGTTGTTGGCGGTCCAATCAGCGAGCAGAGGGCGTGGCTGAGAACGAAGACGTTGAGGTTGTGCGCTGGTTTGAGTTGTTGTTCCGTTACGGCGGCGGGGAAAGATGCCGAGCAAAGCCGTTGGGTCCGCTGTGGCGACGCTGCCGATTATCCAGAAGTTTAAGCCCGAGCAGGGACCATCTTTGCTGAGTTCTGTTTGGGGCCATGATGTTGTGCCCCCCCCCCCCCCCCCCCCCCCCCCCCCCCCCCCCCCCCACACACACACTCCGTTAGTGGTGAAGGAGTTAGCTAAGGCTAACGCTATAAGGCTTGGGTGTTTTTTTTCCATGTTTCTATGTGTGTGGAAGCACCAAAGACACAGAATAACCCCCAAATCCCAGAAAAACATTTTTTTTTTTTTCATAACATGTGCACTTTAAACTAAAATTCGTACAGTTAATGTAATGTGTTGTTGTTCCCATTTTATACTGTTGATCCATTATGTGGTCACCAAACATAAACGGATGAACATTTCTAATATATATTATGTTACCGGCCTCCCTCAGGTTTATTGGTTAGTCACAGCTTTACCGAAATAAAATCTGTTCTTTACTCCAAACTCAATTACATTTAACGAGAGAGCCAACCTTTAATAAAACTGACACTGAACTTGGTAGTAGATGGAAAACGACACAAAATCCCAATAAACTGTGTAGACTTGCTGAGGCGAGAGTATTTCACGTGTCATTTTAAAGTGCGTTACAGGTTCGTTAAACCAATTGCTGCAGTGCAACGAGGTGATTCTGAGAACCAGCAGCCTCGCTTGACCTTCAGAGAAAGGTTAAAAGAAACAAAAAGCTTAAATGCAACAAAAAGAAATGAAAAAGTAGAACTGGGAACAGCAGTGGAGCGACGGCGCTCTGACCGCCCTACCGTGGGCTAAAAACTCAGATCACTGCAAGCCGCCAAGGACAGGTGGCGGAGGAGGAGGATAACTGCATGTGGGCTGTAAAAGAAGAGACACAAGATGCAAGAGAGAGGAGGAAGAGAGAGGATGGAGGGAACAGCGGACGAGTGTAGAGGGAGAGAAAAAGAGGCTGACAGCATGAAAAACGAGTGTGTTGGCAGCCGGCAGCCGCTCAGATAAACGCTCCAGTCAGTCTCCATCCCTCTGTTCACTCGTCTGCATCCTCTTTTCTTCCTTTATTTCCCTCACACACACATTTGTTTGCGCGGCGCTGGTTGTGTTTTGGTTACTGCAGGACGATGTGACCAGACGGCAGCCATTTGTTACATCAAATACAGGTTTGGGGCTAAATGAAACGTCCTCGGTTTGGAGAATCAGGCAGACGCAGACATAGGTCGATGCTGTGGGTGCTCCGAGACTCGAGCACCCACTGAGCACCCACTGAGCACCCACTGAGCACCCGTATTTTTCTGCTACCGTGGCCTGGTCCTCCGGTTTCCCGAGACCCGTCCTGCACTCAAACTTGTATCCCACTAGCCTCATCTTGTCCTCTAGGGTCCCAGAGACTCGTCCTGCATTCGAACGCAGTTTCTACTACCATCATCTTGTCCTTCGGGTCCCAGAGACCCGTCCTGCACTCAAACACGTTAAATAAAACGTCCCTATGACACGAGGGACAACACAAGGGTCGGTTAGGTCTAGAAAAAGATCAAGGTTTGAGTTCTGTATGTGATGCTGAACGTGACGAACAAAGACGTAAAGACGAGACAAAATTACTACTTGAATAGGAGCATTTTTCCGGGGTTAGGACAGTGTCTAACTTTCAGTATATGTCACAAGTGCATTGGAAACGTCCGTTTTGGGAGACAGGGTTGCTCAGGTCTCCAGGTCGTTAAACAAGAACCTCAGATTCACGTTAAATACGCTAATCTGTGACAGTAAGTCACGTGGTTATGACACGACCGTTAGCCTGTTTTTATAAAAACATCTGCTATGGAGCCATAACGTGAGATACAAGATAACAGAGCCTTTTGTAAATTGTTGTGTTTCTTTAGAAATAAACAACGGACACTAGAGTCTTTAAACGGTTGAGATGTAAAGTTATTCACAGTCAAAGTGGCGTCAAAATGAATGGGAGTCAATGGGATGCTAACGGCGGGCGATGGCTTTGTAGCATTAAAATGGCGCCATGTGAGCTACGCTTACAGAGGAGAGGCCGACCTCCTTCGTGGATATAGACTAGTCACTGGTTGTAAATGGGGAGGCGATGGGAGCAGTGCATTGTGGGATTAGGGGACGCCAGACAGAATAAACCTCAATCATTTCCAACTGAACAGTTTGTCGAGGTGTAGCAGAATCTCTGACCCGTCCATCCAGCAGAAGGACAGTATTCCATGCACACTACCTTCTCTGAAAAAGCCTCCAGGGAAGTGATCTGGATTATTTAATTTATTTCATTTTTATCAGGAGAATTACATAGCTTCAATTTGTCAGAGTAGAGCTCCACAGCCAGGCCGCCTCGCTCTGCTCAGAGAGAGACGGCCGTGTCAACACCGCCGTCCTGTAAATATTTATAGGCGTTTATCTGCCGCGCTGCGGATTATCAGCTTAGCGGGGTACAGTAATCTCCCTCGACCAACACACACACACACACACACACACACACACACACACACACATACAAGTTGGTTCTCCTGATGTGTTGAGACTGCAGGAACAAACACAGCAGCAGGTCTGAATATCAAAGCTCATCAAAACGCACATCCCAGACCAGAAAGTTGCTGATCAGGTGTTAATCCTCCGCTGTGTTTTCTTTGTCGCTGCAGTAAAATGTTGGTGTGACAGAGCTCACGAAAAACGTAGAAATCTGAATACTACAATCCTTAAGAAGGAGATAAAGTAAAATTGTGTATAAGGAAAAGTCAGACCTGCAGGATGTAAGTTGGTGTCTAACGAGAGGTTTCATATTTTCACACCTGCGGTACCTTTAGGAAATACCATCTACTGAACCTGAGCACTTTATTTTTAGACTTTGTTTTGTGAGAAGAAGCTCGTGGGTAGCGGTGGAAGAAATATTCACGTCCTTTACTGAAGTAAAGTATTAATACCACACTGTCAGAACACTCCACTACAAGTTAAAGCCCGCATGCAAACCCTTAACTAAGGAAAAGTCTGTAAAATATCCTTTCAGTACTTAAAGTAAAAGTACTCATTGTGTAGTAAAATGTTCCCAAGAGGAGATTTCCTACTATATGGGATGTTTCTGTTTTCAGCTTTGTGACGATGCATTCCAGCTGATCCAAGAGGCTTTATTATTCATATAAGACTTTATTTATCTTAAGAAGTACAAGAATTTCTCAAACACATGAAGGAACACTTCATCCTTCAGTTTGTCACAAACATTCAACATCAACACATCTGGAGATACGTGGTTTTCTGCAAAGTAACCAAAGTACAATATTTACCCTTTGAGATGTGGTGGAGTACAAGAATAAAGTTACACATCTTGAATTTGTACTTAACCCTCATGTTGTCCTCATGTTGTCCCCATGTTGTCCTCATGTTGTCCTCATGTTGTCCTCATGTTGTCCCCATGTTGTC
>NC_048414.1:1208867-1214737 GCF_013103735.1 Etheostoma cragini | reverse complement strand
TTCATGTTGTCCTCATGTTGTCTTCATGTTGTCCCCATGTTTTCCTCATGTTGTCTTCATGTTGCCCTCATGTTGTCCCCATGTTGTCCTCATGTTGTCCTCATGTTGTCCTATATCAATGTTCTTTAAGTTCCCCAAAACATGATTGATTCCACCCAACGCTCTTTGGCAAGTACACATCTCTACTTTCATTAATTCTGG
Organism: Etheostoma cragini; assembly: GCF_013103735.1. NCBI lineage: Eukaryota > Metazoa > Chordata > Actinopteri > Perciformes > Percidae > Etheostoma > Etheostoma cragini. Next base: position 1,214,536 of record NC_048414.1, on the reverse strand, counting down.
GGCGTCTTATTCGATTTTGTACATGTTGTAGCTGAGTTCACGTACACTCCTTTAGTCAGTTTTACGAGGCCGAGAACTAAAATCCAGATTTGATAAAACTTGACAGAATATTGAGGACTGGTTTCATGAGACACCATCAGGGAGGGAAGCATGGATCCAGTCCGCTGTCAGCTGCAGTGTTATCATCATGTTGTTGTTGTGTCCTATTGTCTTTGTCTCATCATCTTCATCATTATGTTGCATTAAAACATCTCTTAATTCTCAACTGGACCCGAGCCTCCTCCCTCAGAGATCCAACGAACACAAAGTTAGAAAATTCTAACAATACCTGTTTCATAAACCTGGAGGAACCCGGAGAACATCTGCAGCCTGTCGGTGAAACCCCTGAACACCATGACACGCTCAGATACATGATCTCCCTCAGGCCTTTGCAGCGTAGATGTTTCCTATGCCACTCTGGCAGCTTGTGTGAGCGTGCACGCTGCATGTGTATTCCCGTGCCAGTGATAGAGATGAAGTGCGCTCATGATTCCCCCTGCAGCCGGAGATGTCTTCACCGAGAGGCAGCAGGGGTTGACAGGGAGAGGAAAGGCTGCTCGTTGTGTTCCCTATCGCTTCCTCTATCGCTCCCTGCATCAAATTGGAGATGTCAGTCAGATCTCACCTGCAGCACAACACCCTCTATCCAAGCAGGGGGAACACGACAGCAGCGCCAGTTCCCCCCCAAAAATACAGGGCTATGTGGGATTATTTGATGAAATGGAAATCAGTTTCCATGAGATAAATTGCCCCGTCCTTCATGAAGTTTTGCTCACCGTGAGCGGGTGACAGCCGGTTTCAAACTTAATTCACTTTCAGTTGACTTTCATATGCAGCTCCATTTCGAGGTTAGAGCTTTCAGTCTCAATTAATTTCTGTATGGATCATTTTTAATACTTTTACAAGAATTTAGAGGTATTTCTTCTGTTTTGACAGGTCAGTGGACGTCCATCAGGTTTAAACCCTCATGTTGTCCTCATATTGTCCTCATGTTGTCCTTATGTTGTCCTCATGTTGCCCTCATGTTGCCCTCATGTTGTCCTCATGTTGTCTTCATGTTGTCTTCATGTTGTCCTCATGTTGTCTTCATATTGTCCTCATGTTGTCCTCATGTTCCCCTTATGTTGTCTTCATGTTTTCTTCATGTTGTTTTCATGTTGTCTTCATGTTGCCCTCATGTTGTCCTCACGTTGTCCTCATGTTGCCCTCATGTTGTCCTCATGTTGTCTTCATGTTGTCCTCATGTTGTCTTCATGTTGTCCTCATGTTCCCCTTATGTTGTCTTCATGTTGTCTTCATGTTGTCTTCATGTTGCCCACATGTTGTCTTCATGTTGTCCTCATGTTGTCTTCATGTTGTCCTCATGTTGTCTTCATGTTGTCCTCATGTTGCCCTCATGTTGTCCTCATGTTGTCCTCATGTTGTCCTCATGTTGTCATCATGTTGCCGTCATGTTGTCCTCATGTTGCCCTCATGTTGTCCTCATGTTGTCTTCATGTTGTCCTCATGTTGTCCCCATGTTGTCTTCATGTTGTCCTCATGTTGTCCCCATGTTGTCCTCATGTTGTCCCCATGTTGTCTTCATGTTGTCCTCATGTTGTCCCCATGTTGTCGCCATGTTGTCCCCATGTTGTCCTCATGTTGTCCTCATGTTGTCTTCATGTTGCCCTCATGTTGTCCCCATGTTGTCCCCATGTTGTCCTCATGTTGTCCCCATGTTGTCCCCATGTTGTCCTCATGTTGTCCCCATGTTGTCCCCATCTTGTCCCCATCTTGTCCCCATCTTGTCCCCATCTTGTCCTCATGTTGTCCTTATGTTGTCCCCATCTTGTCCCCATGTTGTCCTCATGTTGTCCCCATCTTGTCCCCATGTTGTCCTCATGTTGTCCTATACCAATGTTCTTTTTAATTCCCCAAAATAACATAATTGATTCCACCCAACGCTCTTTGCCAAGTACAAATCTCTACTTTCATTAATTTTGGGGCGTCTTATTCAATTTTATAGCATTGTAAAACAAATGGAAGTGTTTTTGAAATAGTATTGAGTAAAAGTTGACATATTCCAGTCTGTGATTACCATCAACATCCATTCCTTTAATTTTAGTCTCAATAATTCCTAATTTCTGCTTTTCTAACTCAAACATTAGGTATGGACAGCCCCCCCACTCTGACATCTCTCCATTAGTGCACGTACTGAGCATGTGTGTGTCTGAAAAAGAGTAACTACTTTTTTGTTGTGTACCTTATTGTAAAGTGTCACCGAGGGTAGGAACAAACACTAGTATTTCGTAAGACGCTGTTTTAACGTACTTTTTATTCCCCTTGACCTTCTACTCTTTCTGTTCATTTTCCCATTTTCCCAGAATGCTTTCTGACCTGAAGAGAAGGGACGTAGACATGTGGCACATTTAAAAAAAACATCATTTAGGGCAATGCCACAAATTAACCCTTGTGATGTCTTCCCGTTAACCAGGAACCTTCTTTGCCAGGTTTCTAAAAATTTATTGTGCTTTTCCAATTTTTTTGCCACTTTTTTTGATTTATTTGTCACTTTTCCAGCTTTTGGCACTTTAACAAAAAACCTGAGCTGGTAATTAATGACAGGCTTTATTCTTATTCTTGGAATTCATGGTCAACAAAACTCATGTATCAAATTTTACATAAGTTTTTAGTTAAAAAGGCAGAAATTTGGAATTATTTTGACTAATAGTTAAGATCAGAGGATGTAGTAGATTATCATTATTTTTACCTGAAGAATGTTGTATTATATCATCCATTATTTTTGGGCAATTTGGTTAAAAGAAATCCATATTTCTGATATAAAACACCTAGAAACGGGTCAGTTTGACCCGAGGACAACACAAGGGTTAACTAGATTTATTTCATTTCAGTACCGACTAATACCTTCATCTGGGGAGATGGGTCTTACAGTATTTGTGTTTTGCAGGGTGTTAGACCACCAGCGTGTCCCCTCCTCGGCCCCGGTGGTTTATCCCAGTCCTGTAAAGCGTCCCCGGCCTTCCTTGTCCTCCTCCTCCGCCACGGCTCTGAGGATGAAGAGCAACAGAGCTGCCAGCAGGAGCAACAGCACCCGATCGTCCTCCGACAGCAAATGTAAGAGAGACGCCGTGGGGTGAAAAACTTGAATGAATGAATGAATGAGTGATCGTATCATTATTAAAAACAGGCTAAAAAGACCCCATTATCTGACCCTAACCCAGATAACAGAGGAGCAACATAAACTACACATTAAACAGATAAACCTATTTTAACTTCTTTAGTCCCATGCTTTCAAAATAAAGCTCGCCAATATGCAGATATAAGCATTACATTTAAACAACCGCTCCGTTTTGTTGTCATCAGTACACCAAAACCTTTTAGGATTGTGAAAAAGGTATTTTATTCCTAACTCATCAAAACAAGGACAATACAAAGAAAAATGGGATTAATTCTCAACTTCTCCTTACACATAGTTCACTCAACCTTTCATCCTCTTGTAGATGCAAAATCATTGTTTTTAAAAAACATTTATTAAAAAAAAAAAAAGGTATTTATTTCAGATAAACTGAGCAATAATTTCCTTGTCACTGTCTAAATATTTGTAAAAACCCACAGCCAGAAGTAAAGGGTGAGTGTTAAAATATGGAGATACAACACTACTACTTTGCAGCGGCACCGTTGCTCCGTCTGGTGCTCGGCGCCGCCCAAAACACCTGGGATTGGTTTGAAGGAATGCAGATAAACCAGAGCACGTTTTTCATGACTAGCCAGACCCTCATGCACAGCGCTGTGGAGGACGGTCTGGCGATGGGTGGAGCGAGCAGGCAGGACATGACGTTAACCGCACCGCCTCCACAGAGCCGGTTTGTAACTCAGTCACAAGCAACCGAGTCCTTTGCCGTTCCCTGAATTTGTCTAATTTTGGAGATGACGGTTTCCAGATCTTGTCTCTCCAGTCACCCTCCTCCTCATTTTCCCTTCGGACGTTGGTTTTCTTCCAGTTTTGTGTCAACAACATGTTAGAAACCCTTTTAGTCGATTGAACTCTTTGACTGCATTCATGATACTCTTGGTCTCCTCTCAAAAGGTTCTTCTTAGTTTAATACCCGAAAGTCCCAGCTGGTTCTTAAAAAGGCGCCACGTCTCTTCTTCTTTCCATTACAACACTGTTGCACTCGCATGGTAAATGCACATGTTAAGTCTTCTAGCACGTTGGGTATTTAACCTCCACAAAACCAATTGTCCGAGGACCATCTGGATTCAGATTTGGGTCTTGGGCTTTGGTTTGGATGTTCCACGTGATCATTGTAAGTGGGGTGATGACAGCGACACTGCGGAGTGAAAACAATGGAATGAAATATTCTGACTGCAGTTGTGTGGGTTTGAATGTTTAAAAGCTTTTTAACTTGAGAGGACAGAGACTTAATTTTAGTTTATGGTGTTTTATTATCGCTTGTTCATTTTATTAAATTCTGGAAAATGTTTTTAACTCCCTACAAATGTAGCACTTTGAGATTTCTTTTTGAAATGTAAAGGGCATTATAAACAAAATGCATTATAACTTTTATTATTATTAGAGACGCCGAACCCCCCCCCCCAATAATGGCATTTAAATGCTTTAGCATTTCAAACCAACTCAAGAACCTCGGCCTGAGTGTTCAGAAGTATTCAGGCCATTAACTTAAGTAAAAGTACTAATACCACACTGTCAAAATGCTCTGTTACGAGTAAAAGTGCTGCGTTGAAAATGTTACTTAAGTAAAAGTCTGTAAGTATCATCAGGAAAATGTACTTTAAGTATTAAAAGTAAAGACAATTCCTGTGTAAAGAAGTGTAAGTGTAAAGAATCCAAATATCCTCATCTCAGTTGGACTTGTAGGCCGTCATGTTGTTGGGTAGTTTTATTAATAATAAGACATCCGATTCTATAAACTGCGTGTTTTGTCTGCAGAAATCTTAATTTGTAAATTAAATTGTAAAATCACTCAATTATTGTAATCGAGTGAAAAGTAGGATGTGTCTCTTTGAAATGTAGCCGATTAGAAGTAGAAAGTGGAATGAAAAGAAAAGAATTAAAGTACAAGTACTTCAACATTTGCATTTGAGTACACTACATGAGTATATGTACTTAGTCATTGCATGTGGAGCCATGATATACAGTTTTTCTTTTCGTAAATCTTTGAATCTGGATTCAACACGAGATTTTCCTTTTCTAAAACGTTGATCGTGCTCTTTCCCGCATGTGTGACGGCACGTCTCGGCGGTCGGGCCCCAGGGTGCTGCAGAGTAGGCGGGTTGGGGGGGGGGCGGGAGCGCCAGATGGTCTCTTCATTAAAAGCTTCTGTACCGTGGGGCTCTCCTTCCTGCTATAATCCAGCTGAGCCTATCAGCACTCGCAATTAGGCCGAGTTAATAGTGCGTGGCAAATAAGAATTGTTTATACTAGTTTATTACAAGCTTTAATAGTTTTTTACTTTGCTCCATCACAAGGAAAGTTGATTGCCTTTGCGAGCTCCAGAGGTCAGAAAAACTTTCAGGAGTGAAGTAGTTTTCAGGGTCGTTTGGAGCACAGCGAGGGCGAAGGCTCGTGCAGTGGGAGGCGGTGGGAGCGTGCAGTGGGAGGCGGTGGA
>NC_048414.1:1207037-1208767 GCF_013103735.1 Etheostoma cragini | reverse complement strand
GTATTGAGACCATGTCAAGACCAAGACCAAACTGTATCGAGACCAAGTCAAGACCAAGACCAGAGTGTATCGAGACCAAGTCAAGACCAAGACCAAAGTATGTCAAAATTGGTCTTAAGACCGGGTTGGAGACCAAGACCGATCTTGAGTACTACAACACTGTCGTAAAGTTAAAAAAAAAAACTTTTATTTTCAAACAGGTGTTTATTTTCCGGTGTCTCACAGTCCCCCCACCAACATGAGGACATCACACTTATATGTGATTGTTTAACATCTTTCCAGATGTTGGGACCTGGCTGCACCGGTTCAGACCCAAAGTTAAAAGACGTCCACGTAGTATTTACAAAACGGTGTCCCACTGCTTAGCATGTATTGTCTTCAAACTGTCCCCATTCACCTCATGTCTCTGTGTCTCTTTACAGTGAAGATGGCGGAGCTACTTGCCATAAAGAGGGAGCTGACTGTCATCAAGGTCCAGATCGACGGCCTTTTGGACTGTGTGGACAAGATGGACAGACAGAGGAAGGACTGCTCAGGTAGCGGCACCACGCAGCCGGACAGCTTCCTGTCCCTCACTGATCAGCTATATTTACAACATGTGACAGACGTTTTTACACCTACACTGAAACCAAACCAACAACCTGAGAATGAATAAGACCCATGAATAAGTACAGAGCACACTTTCAGGGACTATAACACAATTCAAGTGGCAACCTTTGTTGTTTTGTTGCTAGCTTTTAGCTAAGCTAGCAGACATTTCAAAAACGTTGTAGCTAGCTATGGTAGTTTGATTGCTAACGTTAGCTCAAAACACCATTTAAGTGACAGCCTTTGTTGTTTTATTGCTAGCTTGTAGCTAAGCTAGCAGTCATTTCAAAAAATGTTTTAGCTATCTATGATAGTTTTATTGCTAACGTTAGCTCAAAACACCATTCAAGTGACGGACTTTGTTGTGTTTGATGCTAGCTTGTAGCTAAGCTAGCAGTCATTTCAAAAAATGTTTTAGCTATCTATGATAGTTTTATTGCTAACGTTAGCTCAAAACACCATTCAAGTGACAGCCTTTGTTGTCTTTGATGCTAACTTGTAGCCAGCGGTGAACCAACTTCATTAAATAGCTTCATTTTTACTATGTTGACATTACAGAAGTCTCTCGTTAGCATCTTGTAGGCTAGTTGTCGCAAAGTGACGCATGCGCAACTCACATTTGCACTCGACTTACATCGGAGTGACAGCGTCTACCCCAGTTCATGCTAGCATAAATATCAAACTCCAAGCCAATAGGAATACTTGGAATTAATGATGTTGGTCAATATTCATAAAAAAGGGACAAGTTTGTGACGGGCAATACAGATTTTGATAATGAACAACGTAGCTTTTAAAGAACAATATCAGCCCCACACGTCAGTCTGATCCCGGTTTAATGCGCCCAGAGAACCACTGAACTGATAACTCATGGTTATTATTTACAAATGATCTGTGAGGCCGCTGGAACGGAGCGGGAGTCGGTTTGTTAACCATGGGACGCGATCCGCTGTCATGCTGCATCTGTGAGTAATGGTCCAATGACACGCCGCCGCCAGCGCAGCGCGGATTAGGACAGGGACGTAAACCGCGATAAACACCTCATAACCTCTCATAAGCCCCCCTTAGCTCTGTGTGTGTGTGTGTGTGTGTGTGTGTGTGTGTGTGTGTGTGTGTGTGCGCGTGCGTGCGTGCGTGCGTGTGTG
>NC_048414.1:1197632-1206937 GCF_013103735.1 Etheostoma cragini | reverse complement strand
GTGCCCGTGTGTGTGTGTGTGTGTGTGTCTCTGTGTCTGTGTGTGTGTGTGTGTGTGTGTGTGTGTGTGTGTGTGTATGTGTGTGTTTGCTAGAGAAGATTACTTTGATGATTCAATTATCTAATTGATTCCTTATTAATTTTCTCCTCACCGAATTAATCGTCTGTTGTATTTGAGAGAATAAAACACAAATATTCCCGACGGACTGTTTTACAATGACTAATTCCTTAAACTGCTTTATTGTGGAGGTCTTAGATTAAGGGACGGACTATTAACCCCCTCCGTTCATCCCTTCATCCGTCTTCTGTCATGTAGAAAATCTGATTTAACTCATAACATTGAAAGTCTTGTTGCTTCACACAGAGGGAACGGAACGATGCGTTCACTGTCGCCTTTAGGGTCGTCTTTATTCAGCACGTCGCCGATGTGGAGCAGATCAGCCGCGGTGCTTTCAGTGTTTCCGTCTCTTTACAGGGAATCATAATGATGTAGAATCAGCCTGCAGGCTCACCTGCATGTCTGCGTGTGTGTGTGAGTGTGTGTGAGTGTCTGTGTGGGTGTGTGTGTGTGGGAGTGAGTGTGTGTGTGTGTGTTGACACACACGCAAATTAAAAAATGTACATTTTAGAGTTTTTCTCTCAGATCATTTATTTTCTCATGTAATGTAATAAAGAAATTGGTTGTGCATATTTAATATTGTGCAGCCCCAGGAGAGATGAGGCTGCTATGGTGATGATGATGATGATGATGATGATGAGGAAGAGAAAGGGTAAAGCTGTGTTAATGTTAACTTGCTGCCCCCCCCCCCCCAGCATCCGTCTGATCTGGAGGACGATCTGTGACGCTGCATCTCAGGTATGAACTCTCCCACTGAGACGCGTTCAAGAACCTCCAATGATGGTGTTATATACACAATATTTTTCATATTGTCACCAGACGCCCTTATAATCTAGTAACCAGCCCTTAGAGCCCCGTTGTGAACCCGGGAATGTTAAAAAAAAAGCTAAAAAGTTTTATTGCAGAAATGTGAAATATGGGTCCCCAGCATTCAGAAAATTACTGATGCTAATTTTCACATGTTTTTGCATTATTTGTATTATTAGCAAAAGTAGCATAATTACCTAAATCGTCCATATTGACAATAGATTGTTGGACTATGCAGTCGGTTTCTGCAATACTGGAGTGGTTTAACAGGTTTTAGAGGATGCTGAATGAATTTTTTGGCACTTTCAGACTTCAAAATGGTAATTGTAAAACAAATTTCGATAAATTTAGACACATTTTCTATTAATTCAGGACAAACGTTTAGGTTATTTTCATGGTAAAAACAATAATTTTACATTTCAGAATCAAAAGAGCTCCATGTGTAATTTGTTTACATTTTTTAAGGTCCGGTCATGTTTTCATGCAAATAAGACGCGGCAGCTAGCGGTTGTAGTTGTAATAAGTGTGTTATAAAGCAAGGGAGCATATTCTAGTTTTAAAGTACTTGAAACCGTATTTAAAAATGTATGGAAAACTTGATCATCAAGGGAGTAGTTTCACCAAATATTCTTCCTTAAAGCAGAATGCCGGCGTTATTAACCATCGTGTTGTCTTCACCTCCGGGACCCACTCGTGTCCCTCGGACTCCAAACTGACCCGGGACTTATTTGGGGTTTAAAAAACAATTCTGAAATAAGATTTTCATTCATAATCTATTATCAAATATTATCTTTATCTCAATTTCCAACAGCTGAGATAACATCTATGTTTAGGGAATGCATCAGTCTCTACTAGCACACTATTAAACATGGAAGTGGGGTTTTTATCATAAGGTTATAATTCATGGGAACAACATAAGTGTCATATCCAGAATAATGTTCTGAGTCAGGAATACATGTTTATCTCAGGAAATAAGGAAAGGACGCTGATTTCAGGTGGAAAACATGGAACTTGGACCATTTTTCTGCTTGTATAAAATTGAAATGGGTCAATTTGACCCGAATACCAAACAAGGGTTAAATCACAGCCCTATCGAACAAGTTAATCACAAACAACCCAAACGTTAAGCAACGATAATTTTGGGTGCAACATAACTTAAGTGGCGTGCTCGGCAGTAGAGCTCGTCTGTACCCGATCCGTCCTGCCTGCAAGATGTTCGCGCATGCGCACTGTTGGAGCTCAAATTGGAGCTCAAATCCTGCTCCGGTCTCAGGGTCCAGATAAATCCACTCAGAAACTAAGATGTTAATGAATGATCATTTATTCAATGGAATATTCCAGAGACAAGTCATGAAACACAGCATGCAACAGTCACAGAGTTGTCTGACCCTCCTCTCTAAGTCTGACCCTCTTTATTTACTCCAGGGCCAAAGCTCATTAAACCTTGTTCCGGTTCTCCTTGTCTCCAAAGATAAGATGTGGCCTTCACTCCCATCCTGCCACTGTCTCTCCCCTAGGACATCCTCACCTGCTTTAGCAACAGTAGTTACACTACGAATTCAGTCAGTTGCACAAGCAGTGTCCACTTCTTATTGTCATTAATAAAGCATTGGAACATAATCAGCATACATTAATATTCACGGATAAATTATGTGCTTAATTATACTTCAAGATAAGGTTTAAACAAATGTATTTCCAACAGCACGCATATTAATGGAGTGTTATGGTATCTGACCTGATTGCCTACCTGTTGAGTTTCCATATTCCCCTGCTAGTGTCCTGGAGATCCATAGACATCTGGTTTCAGACCCCTCTCCGGCTCTCTTTCCAGATCCCTCCAGGAACAGAAGCTGGGCTCGGGACCAGCTGGGATGGAAGAAGCTCCGAGGAGGCGTTCATGGCACCATGAAGAGCATCGGATGGACTCTCCTCCTCCTCCTCCGGCCCTCAATCCGTCTCTCTTCTGGTCCACTTTTGATGACAAACCCCCCAACGTGCCCCCCTTACATCCCTGACTCTGGTCCACTTCTGATGACCAACTCCCCAACGTGCCCCCCCCGTACATCCCTGACTCTGGTCCACTTCTGATGACCAACTCCCCAACGTGCCCCCCGTACATCCCTGACTCTGGTCCACTTCTGATGACCAACTCCCCAACGTGCCCCCCGTACATCGCTGACTCTGGTCCACTTCTGATGACCAACTCCCCAACGTGCCCCCCGTACATCGCTGACTCTGGTGCTCCATGCTCACATGATGCCACATGGGACAGTACAGCTAAACGTCTGTGATTTCATAAAGCACCACACCGTCACAGTGTGGAAAAGATCTCCTAGTTTTTAGGGAACAGCCATTTATTTCAATCACAGTGATCTCACAATGCTCCTAATAAAGTCTACTCGCACTCCCAGGTCTTTCCATAAAGAGCAGGTCTAGACCAGGACTCTGGGATGTTATTTATCTCCCAGGTCTCTCCATAAGGAGCAGGTCTAGACCAGACTCTGGGATGTTATTTATCTCCCAGGTCTCTCCATAAAGATCAGGTCTAGACCAGGACTCTGGGATGTTATTTATCTCCCAGGTCTTTGCATAAAGAGCAGGTCTAGACCAGGACTCTGGGATGTTATTTATCTCCCAGGTCTTTCCATAAAGACCAGGTCTAGACCGGACTCTGGGATGTTATTTTTCTCCCAGGTCTTTCCATAAAGACCAGGTCTAGACAGGACTCTGGGATGTTATTTATCTCCCAGGTCTTTGCATAAAGACAGGTCTAGACCAGGACTCTGGGATGTTATTTACAGAAACCCAACAGTTCCCACCAAGAGCAAGCACTAGGAAAGAGAGGCAAGGACCAACTTCCATGTACAGGGACCTGGTCCCTGGAAAGATTGACTCAGAAGGCGGAGTTCCTAATTTCCCAGCTAAGTTCTGGACATTGATCTTGATCCCAGTCCGTCACTGGACTTGATACTGCTGCAGACGAACAACACATAACAGTGAGCAATTTATTTGATTTTATTTCAAATCCATAGTACATCTACAAGTGGAGGCATGTAACAGAGTACATGTAACAGAGTACATGTACTCATGTAGAAGTTTGAAGTACTGTACTTTAGTTTCTACTTCTACTCCGCTTCCTTTCGGAGAGAATATTCTAATAATTCTTTACAAGTTAAGATGGTTGCACACGAACCACATGTAGTTTATAAAATCGGATGTTTTATTTTAAATGAAACTAGCCAACAATACAACGGACTCCAAGTCCAGCTGAAATGATCAGACCATTTAACACAAACATACTTTCTAAAATGGGTAGATTTTTCTGCATTGAGTACTTTTACTTTTAATACTTAAAGCTTTAGTGCGTGGTTTCTGTCGCCACCATGAGGAACTGGAAGGAAATTACAACAAAACTCTGAATACTTCTTCCATCAGTTGCACCTTCTAACAAAAGCATACAACTAATGAACTATAGTGGCAGATTTTTAGTTTATTCTTACTATATTATACACTGTATTACACCGAGAAAGAAACACTTTTTGTACTAATTATGTAATATTGGCTCCATATTGGTGTGTATTGCCCTAACCTTGCTCCAATTTTGGACTCCACACTGATTAGTGGTAATAAAATCAGTGTGGCAGCAGCTGGCGGCCCTTTATGACACAGTTTATTTTCATCCGGTGTTTTATAATTATGTGCATAACCAGATGTGTACAGGACGATAACGTGGTTCCATGTCAAAGGCTCAAGGTTTTATGACATTCTGGGTGAACTATACGGTTAAAATCGCTCAGAAAAGCGGTGATAAATCGATAGACAAGTACCTGAAATGAAGATTAGCTAATAAATCCACACGTAGAGCAGATAAATGGAAAGATGGGAGGATGAAGTACAGCTGAATTGCTCTCGGTTAGCAATTTACTGGGTAGGTTAAACCCAGTCTAGGGTCATCCCTGTGTTCCCGGGGTCCTATATGTGCTTTAAAACATAGACTAACTTTGTAAGGGCTTGGTCAGGACCAAGGCTTTGCAGAAGAACGAAGGGATGTGGACGTTTCAAATGCAGTTTGAGCCGTAAAGATCAGTTCAGGCGCTGTGGAGATATCAGCGTCTACAGTCAGGAAAACAGGAATTTGAGTGTGTGGTTTGATGGAGCGACACCATTAGGCTTTAAGGTGTAGGTGGGTGATTTCAATGTGTTGACAAGTTTGGAGCTCTAATTGGAGAAATCTGAGCGGCCAAACTCAGGAGAAGGGGTGGTGGCTTTTTCTCAAAAGCCCAGAATCATTTATCAGTCATCTGAGCAGCTGCTGTTTTTAATTCCCCAAAATAACCTGATTGATTCCACCCAACGCTCTTTGCCAAGTACCAATCTCTACTTTCATTCATTTTGGGGCGTCTTATTCAATTTTATAGCATTGTAAAACAAATTGAAGTGGTTTTGAAATAGTATTGAGTAAAAGTTGACATATTCCAGTCTGTGATTATCATCAACATCCATTCCTTTAATTTTAGTCTCAATAATTCCTAATTTCTGCTTTTCTAACTCAAACCTTAGGTGTAATTTCCTAAGGAAACTATACCTAACGTTATAATTCCCTGGGGAAACATTATGTCTAGCATATTAACAGGGTTTGGTTTTACTCGTGCATTTGCAATTGCAGTGTTAAATAGAGCCCGACCGATATATTGGCGGGCCGATATATCGACCGATCTTAGGCTTTTCTCGATATATTGGCACCGGCATTTATAATGGTTGATTTTTTTATTTTTTTTTAAATATTCATTCAAATAAATGAATATTTCAAAAATAAAAAAGGACCGTCAACCATGTTATTTGTCCACCAGAGGGCGCTCTACAACGCCCCTGTTGGCAACCCTCCATTGACAGTTCCTCGGTAGACGTTGAAGACGCCGGCATAACATGAACACTTGAAGGGGAACAGAAATTAACGTTCATCACGATATTCAAAAAGCAGATCTGCATCTGGACCCCCGCAAATACTTAGAGTCTCCTTAATTTCCCAACGGTGAAACAGGGTCAAACGCAGGACTTTCACCCAGGAGACCGGCATGTGTCCGGTTAATCCCGCGCGTCATGGATATGTAAGCCCGCCCGCAACCTTTTCCTTAACAAAACAGCATCAAAGGGGACGCCAATAGTCCTGACCGGGTTTAGATAAAGCGTGTTATATGACGCTATAGACAGGACTTTTAGCGTCAATAACAACAACGAAGGCACCTGATAAAGATATTTTACGAAATGCGAGTGACAATGTGTTGTTGTTTCACGAGATTTTGGGTGACTTGGGTGGTTCTATGGAGAGTAAAGCCACTAAAGTTTCCTCAAGTAAAACACATAAAGACTTTCCTCTGGTCTGTGATGAGACGGACAACTGTGTGACTGACTGTAAATATGTTTAAAGAGTCCATGTAAAAAATTAGTTTGTTTAAAAATTTTAAAGGTCCCATGACATGGTGCTCTTTGGATGCTTTTATCTAGACCTTAGTAGTCCCTAATACTGTATCTGAAGTCTCTTTTATATAGACCTTAGTGGTCCCTAATACTGTATCTGAAGTCTCTTTCACACAGACCTTTGTGGTCCCCTAATACTGGACCTGAAGTCTCTTTTATATAGACCTTAGTGGTCCCCTAATACTGTATCTGAAGTCTCTTTTATATAGACCTTAGTGGTCCCCTAATACTGTATCTGAAGTCTCTTTTATAAAGACCTTAATGGTCCCCTAATACTGTATCTGAAGTCTCTTTATATAGACCTTAGTGGTCCCTAATACTGTATCTGAAGTCTCTTTATATAGACCTTAGTGGTCCCTAATACTGTATCTGAAGTCTCTTTTACACAGACCTTAGTGGTCCCTAATACTGTATCTAAAGTCTCTTTCACACAGACCTTCGTGGTCCCCTAATACTGGACCTGAAGTCTCTTTCCCAAAATTCAGCCTTGGTGCAGAATTACAGCCACTACAGCCAGTCTCACAATGAGCTTTCCTTAGTAGGTGCCATTTCTGAGTCTGTAGCTTTTGAGGAGGAGAGATGGGGGGCGGGGGGGCTGGGGTTGTGGCCTTGACCAACTGCCACTTTGCTTGTTTGAAAGCCATGATGTGTCTTTCTCTCATAGGTGGGCCAAATTCTCTGGGCGGTCAAAGCAGGGAAAGGGGCGGTAACCTTTCCCCTTATGATGTCACAAGGGGAAGATTCCAGATCGTCCCATCTGAGCTTTCATTTTGTCAAAGGCAGAGCAGGATACCCAGGGCCCGCCACCTACCGCCATTACTGGCCACTGGGAGGCCATAGGCAGGCTGGGGGGACTCATAAAGTCACATTTTCATGTCATGGGACCTTTAAAATATGTAGGCACATGTTCCACATTAGTGTCTCTTTATACTCAACAACATTTCTGACTTGTTACTACTAAATGTTACTACATATGTTTTAATAAGAATTCCTGAAACGTTCAAACGTTCAAATCATTTAGTTTCTATGTAGTTTTTCTGCTGTTGGTGCTTACGTGTTTGTCCTCAGTGCTACATGTGGTGTATTCCTGTTTGAGTGCAGTAAAGGTATTTTTCAGAAAATAGATGTGGGGTTTGTGCTTTGTGTGTGTAATGATAATGTGATTTTAAAGACAAATGTGAGTGTACAGACCTGTTGGCTCGGTAGACGGTCTGCAGGGGGTCCAGGACTGGGTAGGTGGGACAAAACAAGGCGCTTAAATGACCTTCAGAACCACAGCGGTCATTCACTCCTGTGATCCTTGATGTTTTTCGGGGACAAGGATCATGTTGGTGGAGGACTTGAAGATGGCTGGTACTCATGAAGCATTCGTACTTTTAGCTACGAAAACTAAAGTACTCAGGGCTGGAGTCAAGTCCACCTTTGTTGAGTCCAAGACAAGTCCAAGACCAGGACTAGTCCAAGTAAAGACAACATGACGTCAGACTGACCAGCTGTTGTGATTGGCCTGATTTCTCCTCTTATTTCTTTCCAGTGGCTAAAGTTGACAGAGGAGGTGGCAGTTCATCTTCACATTCACCACATAACACGCACACACACACACACACACACACACACACACACACACACACACACACACACACACACACACACACAGTATTTCAAAAAAAGTGTGGCAGGGCACCTTTAAGCAGTCTGCAGCTGCTGTAGTCGGAAAAACAACACACGGTGCATTCACTTGAAACTAGTAAGCCTCGTGGTGCGTTCAAGGTTATTGTAAAATAAACTATGTATTGGTTCAGCTCCCATCAACAAATAAGAAAATATAGAGATTTAAGAAACAAATATTACAGATATTGGAACGTCTCCAATTATACTACAGTAAAAGTTGGATGATATGACAACACCATACTACATGTAGGCTATAACCATTAAATAGTCAGTGTTTTAATTAAATCAGTCTTTGTGTTTGAGTCCCAATCAGACGCGGGACAACAAGGTGTTGTTGACTGAAGGGAAGCGGCGCTCTATCAGCTTGTGTTATTGATTCATCAAAGCCAGAACGACCTTTGACACTGTGTTTTCCTGCAGTGCATGCTGGGTAAGTGGCTCTGAGCTGTGGGCGTGTGCAGTTGCTGCAACAACTGGTTGGATGGGTTTTTGGGTCCTGAATGTACTCGCTGCGGCAGACACACACAAAGGTAAGACTTCTACAACAAGCTACTCTCACACTGAAACTCCCAAATATCCCACTACTGCATCCACGTTTTATCAGTACTATGTATATACATGTAATACTATGTATATACATACATACAAGTATTCCAGTGTTATCTCTAGAAAGCGGATTTAAAGCATTATACTTAAGTTTTTTGTCCATATTTTGTTAGCTCAACATTTAGGCTTTAGCTCTGATCTTTATATTTATGTATTTTCTGTACTTTTATATCTACACGTGCATGTTGTACTCGTTGTTATGACAATCAAGAATCACATGTTTGTGATCTGTAGTTTTTAACAGGATGGGGTTTTAAAGCATTTCACAGCCTTTTTTTCAACTTTTAGATCCAATTTCATCTGTTAAAGCTCATAAAGTAGTTATTTTTTGTCTATGTATAACATGTGCATGTTGTACTCATGTTCCTAAACTGTAATCAGCTCAGAGATCGTTTTCGTTGCTTTTCCCAAAGTTTGGCTGTGGTTTTTTTAACATCTGCGGCGGTTATTTCGGCGTCCCATATTTTATGATATATATGTTGTTGTTTTTTAAGCGGGTCAACAGACAGGACAACATGAGGATTAAAATAAAAACACACAAAAGTGCCACGCACATTCACATGGCAGCTCAACAACTCTGATTGCTGGAGATCATGGGATTTTAGGGGGAAATGGTGGGGGGGGGG
>NC_048414.1:1193945-1197424 GCF_013103735.1 Etheostoma cragini | reverse complement strand
GGTAAATGTTGCTGCTGTCTGGGTTTTACAACGTGTGGATGGTGTAATCGACCAGTTACCATAGAGACGCAGCAGGAGGTTTTATTTGTCTTCTGCCTGACCGGTCCATTTACAGCTGCTGTTGGTGTAACTTGAAGTTGAATGATTATGGGAGTAGCTTTGATAAATGAAAAATATCTGGAGGTGTGGAGTTAGAAAGAAGTGAAATCTCTGCAGCCCGCTGCTCATCTCCATAGACAGTTAAAGAAATGGACCAACAGGTCCCGTTGCTCTGGACGGAGACCGGTGAAGTCCTTTAGAAGCTCTTTCCCGGTGATGCTGAGCGTTGCTGCGCAGCCTCCACCTGAGCTGGAAGACGTAGATGTGACGGGAGCAACTTGTCTGAAAGCTGTAAGTCTTCTGGTAGCTGTGCAAGAGAAATCTCAATCATTCCCAACGAGCAGAGACGGAAAGGCTACATTAGCCGCTAACTGGCATAACACAACCAAACGTTCAGCAAAACTGTCGGCAGTCATGTTGCATTATGGGTAGTCTCAGATGACCAGACCTACCTCCAGGAGGAAATACATGCACATATATTTATTGCCATTTCTTTAAACCAATCACAGTCGCCATGGGCAGCGTTAGCGCCGGACAGAGCCCCGGTGCCTCTGCAGGATAGCCTCGGGAAGGAACTTGTTTTGGTGGAACGTGTGTACGTTCATAAGTCGTGCAACAGAAAACTCAGATTGGACAGATAGTCTAGCTAGCTGTCTGCGAAACGTTGATTTTTTAAATTTTTTTTAGGTGGATTCATGAGCTCCTTCCTCTGCAGCGCTGTGGAGGAAGGTCTGGCAATGCAAGACTTAGCACTTTGTGACTTGTTTCGGAAGAGCGCTTAATAAAACAAAGGTATTAAGAGACGTAGAGATTGACACGGAGGGTGGAGGACTACTTGTCATGTCCTTTCCGTGTGTTGGCGTCGCGGAGCCCGTTCAGACTGCACCTGTGACTGAACGTCCTCCAGGTAAAGCTGTCCCGTCCGCACCTGTCCAGCAGATCATGACGTCAGCCGAGCCCGGCCCTCTGACCACTCACGTGCTGAACACCGGAGACGGCGTCCCGGCCGCCAAGATGGCCGTCAGCCTGCACCGGCTCGACTCCACGCTGATGATCTGGAACATGCTGAGTATCGGGTCAGTCCATCGGGTTCCAACCAGACACACATCTGCTTGGTGTGCGTGGTGTTTCTGTCGCCCCCATGAGGAATTATAAGCAATGACAACAACAACAAACCACCTCGCCACGGTTGCTAGTAACAATAATAACAGATTTATTCATTATTATTTATTTTTTTATTTTAAGGATATCTGACATGTTTTAAGAGGACATGACAGAAGGAAACACATTGAAATATAGACTCAGCTTTATTGTAATACATTTTATAAAATAGACTGAAGTCAGCTACTATGGCGACGTAGCACTATGAAGATTTAAAGATTAAAGAGAGAAAAAAAATATTTAAGAGAAAATGTTATCATACCAATGGCAACAAAAAAAAAACATTTGAGACTAAAAGATTTTTTTTTTAATTTTTACAATTATTTCTGAGAAAGAAATCTCTTTCAAAATATTTTTTTTTCTCAGAAAAAAATTGAAAAAAAATTCAAATTTATATTTAAACTTTTTTTTGGTCTCAAATATTATTATTATTTTTTGATATTGGAATGAAAACCTTTTCTCTCAAATCTCAATTTCGTTTCTCTCAGATCATTATTATCATCATTGTTATTTTGTAATTGGTATTTTCTCTCTGTCCCCAAAGCTGTTGTTCTAATTCCCGGGGTGGCATTGAACACATCACAGAGAGACCCGAGACATACTGACAAAAACAGAGACGGTTTTCTGGAGCTGACAGGCTAAATTTGTTTCAACTTATTTTAATGTGGCGCGTTGTTAAATTACTATAGTTCGGGGGGGGGGGGGGGTTCTCTAGCCCACCCAGTAAGACCGATTGCCCCACATTGGCTGAGTCCTGCAGCGGTGCAGGGTTCGAGTCCGACCCGCTGCCCTTAGCTTCCCCCGTCTCTGTCCCCCTTCCCAGTCTGCTATTACTATATTAAAGGGAACAAAAGACCCCAAAAACAAGCTTTAAAAACGGTTTTATCATAGTGTGTTAGGTGTACTTATTACATATTTAAGTACTTTAAAACATTATTATAATGTTAAATTTAAACTATTATCAATTTAAAAGCAATTTTTTTTATAAAAGAGCCTTTCTTTGAGGTCATTTTTGGTATAAATCCACACAATACCCAACCCTACTTGTCAAATCTTAAATAATCGGCGACTACTTTGATGATTAATTGATCGGTGTGAGTCATAAAACTTCCCTCGTTAAATATGAATATCTTCTAGTTTCTTCTCTCCTCTGTGACAGTAAGCTAAATATCCTTGAGTTGTGGACAAAACGAGACATTTGAGGACACGTCTTGGGCTTTTGGGAAACACTGTTCCACGTTTTTCACCATTTTCGGACATTTTAGAGACAAATAATCGTTCGTTGCAGCCTTAGAAATCTGAAATCTGAGATCTTGTAACTCTGAACAAACTCAACACCCGTTTTGTGATTTTCAGGACTACAAATGAAGATGGCCGCTGCTCAGGACTCGTCAGCAGAGAAGCGTTCAGCGCCGGCATGTACAAGCTGCGCTTTGAGACGGGTTCCTACTGGGAGAAGATGGGTCAGAACTCCTTCTACCCGTATGTGGAGGTACGGGTGGAGAGGCTGCAGGAGATAACTTCCAAACACCACATGCATTATGTAGTCAGTGGGCCCCGGGTGGTTCAGTGGTAGAACAGACGCACGTGTACATTGAGGTTTATGCCTTGAGATTCAGGGTTCGAGTCCGACCTGTGACGATCACCTGCATGTCTTCCCCCCCTTCTCACCTAGTTGTCTATATATATATATATATAATGCATTATGTAATTTAACTGATGGTCCCTGTATTTGGACCAGAGGTGGTCAGTAACAACTTACAATCACTCATGTTACTGTAATTGATTAGATAAAGTTAATTTAAAATTATTTTTTAAAATGAAGGTGAGCAGGCTAACAAATCATCCGTTTCTGAGTAAAGAAATTTTAAAAAGTGCTTTGGCAAAGCATCTGTCAACAAAGCTTGCACACTGCCTGCGTGGTGGGAGCGTGTCAGCTGCCATGTTTGTATTTATTGTGTGTATTTGTGTGTGTGTGTGTGTGTTTCCAGGTTGTGTTCACCATCACTGAGACGGAGCAGAGGTTCCACCTCCCTCTGCTGATGAG
This sequence comes from Etheostoma cragini, assembly GCF_013103735.1. NCBI lineage: Eukaryota > Metazoa > Chordata > Actinopteri > Perciformes > Percidae > Etheostoma > Etheostoma cragini. The sequence goes on along the minus strand of NC_048414.1, from coordinate 1,194,117 downwards.
TCGTTTCTCCTACACCACCTACAGAGGAAGCTGAGAGCAGCTCATGTAATATATATCTATAAAACAATAATAAAACATGAATAGAAATAAGAGCAATAAACACAGCAGGAAAGTCTAGGAGAAGACACACACACATATACACACACACACACACATATATACACACACACAC
>NC_048414.1:1192436-1193845 GCF_013103735.1 Etheostoma cragini | reverse complement strand
CCCCCCCCCAGGGAGACTTCCCCTGGGACGAGAAGGATTTCCGTTACCTGGCGATCACCGTTGCCGGGGCCAGTTCGGCGCTGCTGTATTTCTACTTCAGAGACAACGGCCGAGAGATCAGCTGGAAGGACTTCGTCCACCGCTACGTGGGCCGGGGAATGGTGAGCGGGACATTTAAACAGAACTAAGAGGACTGAGTCCAACCCTCGTGTTGTCTTCCCGTTAACCATGAACTTGTCCTTCCAGGTCAAAAATGAAAATCAATATTTTTTTTGGTGCTTTTCTGATGTTTTTGTTGCTTTTTCTAAATTATTGCCCACTTTTTCCAGCTTTTAGTGCTTCTATTTCAAACCTTAGCTGGTTTAATAACAGGTTTTGTTATTCTTATTCTTGGAATTCATGGTCAACAAACCTCATTTGTATCATATATACGTACGTTTTTACTTAAAAAGGCAGAACTGATGAATTATTTGGACTGATGGCTAAGATCAGAGGATGTTGAGTGGATCTCAGACGGGTAGATGTCAAAGTTTAGTCCGGATACTGTTTGGAAATCATTAAAAAAATAAAAATAATTCTAATGCTATAAGATTTTGGGGAATTTAGTTTAAAGAAATCCATATTTCTGATATAAAACACTTTGACCCGAGGACAACACAAGGGTTAAAAGATGTTTGGAGAGATGCAATTTGATGTATTTCAGGCCTGTGTGTAGTGATTCTAATACCGAGTGTAAGTTGTAATTTACCCACTGGGGATCAATAAATAGTATAAATAAAGTTAAATGTGTTTTGTGTCCAGGTGGAGCGGTTAGAGGTCGTCAACAAACAGTACGTCCGAGTCATCCTGGTGCCGGGCGCCGACGCCGACGCGGTGAGACGGAAATATCTGGCTCTGAAGCCGACACTTTAAACCTCAACTTTTTTTACCTTATTTCTATGAAGCAAAATTATTTTTCTTTGCAAACAGACAGTGTGTAATGTTGAAATTAAGCATCCAATGTGAAATTAGGACCAACAAATTGCCATGTTGTTGTTGTTGTTGTTGTTGTTGTTTACGCTTCATGTATTTAAGTTGTGAGCTGATTGTTAAGATCTGGAGCAATTATGTCACTGTGTAGTTAATAACCCCAAAAAACTAATAAAATACAACATCAAGATTTGTTTACAGACTGAAAACATGTAGGAGGATGCTACATTTTTATTGTGCCATTCATTCATTCATTCATTCATTCATTCATATTTATTATACAGGTCAGTTAAAAGTAACATTACATGACAATGGAAAACGGGCCTGACTCAGCTTAAAAACTGGTTTCCAGCCGGTTCCTGTTCTGCAGAAACATGAAAACACACTCTCTCTTGTTGTAATAAACAATCTTTTTAACATTAAATCTTATGTGACCCCCC
>NC_048414.1:1189836-1191684 GCF_013103735.1 Etheostoma cragini | reverse complement strand
CACACACACACACACACACACACACACACACAGAAAATGTTGTTAAACGTAGATGACGTTCTCAAATATCCTTTGTTTTGACCACAGCTCAAAGATATTCAGTTTCACAAGCCGACATCACAAGTTTTTAATAAAAAAAGACTCGAATGGATTATCAAAATAGTTTTTTTGATTTAAATCTGGAGAATCATGACACCCACAGATAGGATGTTGAGCTCTCCTTCTTTTCATACTTACAATATTGGCGAACCTAATCATAATTAAACAACAAATGTTGGGTGACTAATGAAGTTACACAGTCACACTGTGCAACTAGAGTTTCAGGACTTTATAAATTATAGAGTGTGGTCTAGACCTACTCGGCCTGTTAAGTGTGAATAAGAGCTTCTTTCCAGCTGCACTGAGACTTTTGGCCAAAACAAAATGAACTATGTTGCTCATGGCCTGTGTAACATAACATATCCGTTAATACACCTGGGCATCTTATTTATTTATGTAATAATAACTGTGCACTTCAATATCTTACAAGGGGCTGTCTTTAGGGGCCAAGGGCAATATGCAATTATACTTATTTATTTGTATTTTTTAATGGTTTTGTGCAATTTGATTAATTCATAATGTAAATGCTCGACTTGACTCTCAGAGGAACTCTTGTGCGGTTGTTACTCAGTGTGAAAACACAAATGGCAACATGAAGATCTTGAGTCTTGAGATGAGTCTTGTTGGTATTTGTTACCATAAATACGAGTGAACTGAGTTGTGACTAGAGGTCTCGGCGCGTGTTTTCCCAGGGTGCCGTGCTGTCAGGACCTCCCGGGACGGGGAAGACTCTGCTGGCCAAGGCCACCGCCGGCGAGGCCAACGTCCCCTTCATCACCGTCAACGGCTCCGAGTTCCTGGAGATGTTCGTGGGCGTCGGTCCCGCCCGGGTGAGCAGACCTCCGTCAGACCTCCGTCAGACCCCAGGACTCTGGGCTTGGGGTTCACTTTCTGAGCTCATTGTTAAGATCTGGAACAATTATGTCGTTGTGTAATTAATAAACCCCAAAAAACAAATGAACAATACAACATCAAGAGTTTTACAGACTGAAAACGTGCAGGATGATGCTACTTTGTTATTTTGCCATTCATTCATTCATTCATCCATTCCTATTTATTATACGGGTAAGTTAAAAGTAACATTACATGACAATGTAAAACGGGCCTGACTCAGCTTAAAAACTGGTTTTTAGCCGAGTCCTGTTCTGCAGAAACACAAAAAAGACTCTCTTTGACATCTTTTTAACATGAAATCATTGAGTACAACATATGAAGCGTGAACAACTCTGGTGGAGAATTTAGGAGAAACAGCTGGTTGGGTTAAATTAGATTAGATTATACTTTGTTCATCACACAGCGGGGACATTTCCTTGTTTCCTTACACCATTTTCGTCAATAACAGCAAAACAATCACGTAAACACAGAAGAAAAACAGGCAAACGACAGACAAATGAGTCGAAGGTAGACTGAAAGTAAGTTAAGTGGCGTCAAATGACGGTTTTGCGAAAGTGCGGTTGCCATAAAACAAGAAACAATATTGGGGTGTAAGTGACGTTAAAATGAAATTGAATGTATAATTAGAGCAATGTTTCCCAAACTTAGGGTCAGGACCCAAAATGAGTCGCAGACCGGTTTTTATTGGGTCGTAAAGTAAAATGCAAATCAATCTTATGTTAATGAGCGTTCTCTTTTGCTACACTGGTCTGTTCAGCTCAGATGCTGTGGGGGGGGGTCTCTCTCTCTCTCTCTCTCTCTCTCTGTCTCTCTCTCTCTCTCTCTCTCCCTCTCTCTCTCCCTCTCTCTGTCTCT
>NC_048414.1:1183329-1189657 GCF_013103735.1 Etheostoma cragini | reverse complement strand
TCTCTCTCTCTCTCTCTCTCTCCCTCCCCCTCTCTCCCTCTCTCTCTCTCTCCCTCCCCCCTCTCTTATCCTAGGAGGGGAGAAAGGGGTGAGACACATGAAGGAGGATAGAGAACCTTTTCTGTTTTTGTTTACTTTTATGATGGAATAAATCTACTTCATATACATTTAAATTCATGTTTTTGTTCCGTCTTCTGTCCACAGCTTAAAAAACGTAGATGTTTCCATGATTCATGGTGTGTTTTTGTTAATTTGGGTCCCGGGGAGACACCAAATTTCTCTTCTGGGTCTTGAGCTGAAAACGTTCGGGGACCACTGGTCTAGAGTAATAAAGCAGAAGTAGGTAGCATGACATACATTATGTTTACCTTTTGTTCTTCTCCGCAGGTGAGGGACATGTTCGCCATGGCGAGGAAGAACGCTCCCTGCATCCTCTTCATCGACGAGATCGACGCCGTGGGGAGGAAGCGGGGGGGCGGGAACTTTGGCGGTCAGAGTGAGCAGGAGAACACGCTGAACCAGCTGCTGGTGGAGATGGACGGTACGGCACGCAGCTCAGCTGCAGCTTCATAACAAACTAAAGTCTCCGTGGTGAGAAGAACGGGCCGAGCCTCTCTTCTGGCTAGATGTTTGGAAAACCTTTTTATTTAAAGCTAGAGATCTTAGCACGCCAACAATAGACGCGCGGCGCCACAAATCCGCCTTCTTCAGGGTGCACTCTGGCCTTTTGATTTTAAATTTATGTTTAAGTTGACTACGGCACTTTTTGTGGTTACGAGAAGAAGTCTTTTGTTGCTATAACAACAGCTATCACTGTTGACGGCCAGGGCCTCAACCTGCGCGTGTGATTGGTCCCCCGTCTTTTATAGAAACGCACTGAACCAGCTGCTGGTGGAGATGGACGGTACGACACGCAGCTCAGCTGCAGCTTCATAACAACAACAACAACAACAACAAAGTCTCAGGAGCTCAAACACTTGAGGCACACATGTTCCAACGAGAAGCTAATTGTTTGAAAAGCCTTTTATTTAAAGGTAGAAATCTTAGCGCGCTAACAATAGACGCGCGGCGCCACAAAACCGCCTTCTTCAGGGTCGTGGTCACACTTTGCGTCTTTTTTGACAAGAAAACAAAGTGTGTGTGTGTGTGTGTGTGTGTGTGTGTGTGTGTGTGTGTGTGTGTGTGTGTGTGTGTGTGTGTGTGTGTGTGTGTGTGTGTGTGTGTGTGTGTGTGTGTGTGTGTGTGTGTGTGTGTGTGTGTGTGTGTGTGTGTGTGTGTGTGTGTGTGTGTGTGTGTGTGTGTGTGTGTGTGTGTGTGTGTGTGTGTGTGTGTGTGTGTGTGTGTGTGTGTGTGTTATTTGTATTATTTGTATTATTTGTATTATTTGTATCTGTTAATTTTGGAATATAAAAGAAAACAAACCCTGCTACCGTTTATATATGTTTACTTTTTGGCTTTGCAGGTTTTAACACGGCGACTAACGTGGTGGTTCTGGCCGGAACCAACAGACCCGACATCCTGGATCCTGCGCTGATGAGACCGGGACGCTTCGACAGGCAGATCTACATTGGTAAGGAGCTGCTTGGTGGACCTGAAGGCGTCATCGCTGTCTTTGTTCTCTGACTACAGAGCGTGTTTACCCTCTGAAACTTATTCAACATTATTCCTAAAATGATCCCAGGTGAAGAGAATATGTACTTCATTCCCTTCTAACATCGACTGTAACACCATGCACAAAGCTCTGTGTCTAATAAATACATTAATAAGTTAAAAAAATCCGAATCCAATGCTGAAGCTCCTTAAAGCTGCATTCTACCTAACGTCCAGCAGGGGGGGAGGATTCAAGAGCACCTTATCAGTGCTCAGCTCCCAGTACAGTCTGTGTTCTTTGATCCTAGCTAACAGATGAACATTGATCTTTTTATTGTTTTAAAAGTCTTACATCTTTTAAAACCTATATATTTATCCTAAATCATCATCTATCCCCCCCCACCCCCTCTTCCTTCCACATCAAGTGACTGATTCTGTACCTGAAGCAAAGTGTTCTGATGGTTTTAAGTAGTTCGGGGTAGCAGACTTAAGGGCTTTTCTTTCCTTCCCATTTCCTCTTAGGTCCGCCGGACATTAAGGGCCGAGCGTCCATCTTTAAAGTCCACCTGCGACCGATCAAACTGGACCCCAACATGGACAAAGACATTCTGGCCAGGAAGATGGCCGCTGCCACGCCGGGGTTCACCGGTACGTTGCCGCTGCCTCGTCTGTCCCTTTGTCCTCCGTCTGGAGGCTCAGGGGAGTCCACACAGCCTGAACCACGTAAATGCAGAGGGGGCAGTTGGGACTGGATGAGCTACTTCATTAAAGTAGTGTTCATAGTATCCAATCATAACATGTTATCCCAAGACACATTACACACAGAGTAGGTCTAGACCACACTCTATAATTAATGAAGACCCAGCAATTCCCCCGAGAGCAAGCATTGGTGAGGAAAAACTCCTTTTTAGGAAAGCACCTCGGACAGAACCCGGCTCTTGGGAGGCGGAGTCTGACGGTGCCGGTTGGGGGGGTGTGGTTAACAACGGCAATCATCGTCACATTAACGATGATGGAACTAGGACTAGAATAGTAGTTGTAGTAGTTCATGGCGTAGCGGGGTGCAACAGGGCACTGCAGGGCACGGCTAAACCATGTACTGCTGTAATTATCACTTCAGTCAAAAAGGTCGCCGTCCATTTGTTCTTCATTACATTTGTGTATTATGTTGCGAAAATGTGGACAATTTACGTGTCTTTAAAAAGTCATGGAAACGGTTTGAAATTGTGGCAACGCTGATTTAATAAAAGTGGACTTCTGTTCGTTTAAAACACATTAAAACCCGATGTTTTAAACCGGATCAGATGACCCAACCCTGAAACTGTCTTTTGGTTTAAGAAGAGAAAATCTGCATTTTACAGCTGCTAGCATTTATATTTATACATTTATAAAGAATGTGTTCACCCCCATGTTGTCCCCATGTTGTCCTCATGTTGTCTTCATAATGTCCCCATGTTGTCTTCATGTTGTCTTCATGTTGTCTTCATAATGTCCCCATGTTGTCTTCATGTTGTCCCCATGTTGTCTTCATGTTGTCTTCATGTTGTCCCCATGTTGTCCTCATGTTGTCCTCATGTTGTCTTCATAATGTCCCCATGTTGTCTTCATGTTGTCTTCATAATGTCCCCATGTTGTCCTCATGTTGTCCTCATGTTGTCCCCATGTTGTCCTCATGTTGTCCTATATCAATGGTCTTATTAATTCCCCAAAATAACATGATTGATTCCACCCAACGCTCTTTGCCAAGTACAAATCTCTACTTTCATTAATTTTGGGGCGTCTTATTCAATTTTATAGCATTGTAAAACAAATGGAAGTGTTTTTGAAATAGTATTGAGTAAAAGTCGACATATTCCAGTCTGTGATTATCATCAACATCCATTCCTTTAATTTTAGTCTCAATAATTCCTAATTTCTCCTTTTCTAACTCCAACATTAGGTATAATTTCCTATAAATGAGCTTTATTGACCATAAATTCCAAAAATAACTGTAAAACTAAAGTTAATAAGTTAGTGTTACGTAGTGTTTTACGTCAAAAAAAGTGACAAACATTGGAAAAAAAAGTTCAAAAAGCTTTAACAAAATGTTTCAGTTTTGGCGTGAAGACAACACGAGGGTTGAGAGAACTCTCTTTGATGTTTGATTGATGTGTTTCCAGGAGCCGACATCGCCAACGTCTGCAACGAGGCGGCGCTGATCGCCGCGCGGCACCTGAACGCATCGGTCGCCGGGAAACACTTCGAACAGGCCATCGACCGCGTCATCGGAGGTGAGCGTGGCGCACACGTTACACACAGGCCTGAACTACACACACATGCCCAGGACCTGTACACACATGCCCAGGACCTGTACACACATGCCCAGGACCTGTACACACATGCCCAGGACCTGTACAGGACGAGGTTCTGCTGCCGTTATCCTGGCTCAGGGATCACTTACTAGACTACGGACTACCACGCTGCTGTTGGCATTAAAGTAAAATACTGCCTGTTGGAGCTAAATCCTTCTCAGGTCTCAGGGTTCAGTCAGTTAGTACTACAGTTAGTACTACAGTTAGTACTTATTCGTTATCTTTTCAGTTGGAATGTGACTGAAAGTTTAGGACGCTCAGTCCAGGACCTGCAGAGCAAAAGATCAGTGGGCCGTAAAGAGGGACTGGAACCAGACTCAGGACGCGGACCCTAATCATCAATCCTGCTTCTGACACATTTAGGAGAGCTGGATTATAACAGAGTGAACCAGAACATCTCATGTTATAGAACAGAGGTACTGCAAAAACAACTTAATGCATGACCAACATGTCTTCATTTATGTCGAAATATTACTTTTATCTTTTAGCTTAAATGTAAAATGCAAATCACACAACATGTTTAATAACATATAACATTATAAATCCCAACACCCTCACTGTAGAAGACCGCGTGCGAGCCTTTATCTCAACGTGTTGTTGACCTGCAAGGAACCCCGACTCTGTTGCTGGAGGCAGCCATGTTGTTTTTAGATTTGTAGTCCTTTCTCTCCGCGACCGGCGTCGTCCCCGCCGCCCCCCCGCCGTGCCTCAGACCTCAGTTTGTCCGTTGTGTGTTTCCAGGTCTGGAGAAGAAGACTCAGGTGCTGCAGCCGGCGGAGAAGAAGACGGTGGCGTACCACGAGGCGGGGCACGCCATCGTGGGCTGGTTCCTGCAGCACGCCGACCCGCTGCTCAAGGTACGGCGCGGGAAAAAGACGTCAAAAACGAACATGCTCAACAACTCAGAAATCACCGTTTTGTAAAAGAGAGAATGAATAAAAGGCTCAAAAGAAAACAGAAATAAATGCAGAATTTAACCCTCGTGTTGTCTTCCCGTCAGAATTGAATTTCAACAATTTTGACGCTATTTTTCAACGTTTGTCACTTTTTTGACTTTTAACTTTTGACACTACGTAACACTAACTTATTAACTTCAGTTTTACAGATATTTTTGGTTTCTAGCGCAGAAAAGAAGTAACCAACGTCTGTCTGTCTGTCTATGTCTCTCTCTCGTTCTCTCTCTCTCTCTCTCTCTCTCTCTCTCTCTCTCTCTCTCTCTCTCTCCCTCCCGCTCTCTCTCTGTGTCTGTCTGTCTGTGTGTCTGTCTCTCGTTCTCTCTGTGTGTGTGTGTCTCTCTCTCTCTCTCTCTCTCTCTCTCTCTCTCTCTCTCTGTCTCTGTCTGTGTGTGTCTCTCTCTCGTTCTCTCTCTGTGTGTGTGTCTCTCTCTCGTTCTCTCTCTGTGTGTGTCTCTCTCTCTCTCTCTCTCTCTCTCGTTCTCTCTCTGTGTGTGTGTCTCTCTCTCTCTCTCTCTCTCTCTCTCTCTCTCTCTCTCTCTCTCTCTCTCTCTCTGTGTCTCTGTCCAGGTGTCCATCATCCCGCGGGGGAAGGGTCTGGGCTACGCCCAGTACCTGCCCCGGGAGCAGTACCTGTACAGCAAGGAGCAGCTGTTTGACAGGATGTGCATGATGCTCGGGGGCCGCGTGGCCGAGCAGGTCTTCTTCGGCAAGATCACCACGGGGGCCCAGGACGACCTGAAGAAGATCACGCAGTCCGCCTACGCTCAGGTACCCCACACACACACACACACACACACGCACACACACTCTGACTCACTCATTCTCTCATTCTCTCATACGCACACTCTCTCACTCACACTCATTCTCTCACATGCTCGCTCACACACACACTCTCTCTTTCTCACACACTCACACACTCTTACTCTCTCACACTCATTCTCTCACTCACACGCTCACTCTCTCTCACACACTTACACACTCTCTCTCTCACACACGCATTCTCTCACTCATACGCTCACACTCACACACTCTCTCTTTCTCTCACACACTCAAACTCTCTCTCTCTCACACACTCCCTCTCTCTCTCGCACTCATTCTCTCACACACTCATTCTCTCACACACTCACACACACATTCTCTCACACTCATTCTCTCACTCACTCATTCTCTCACACGCTCACACTCGCGCACTCTCTCACACACACACACACGCATGCATGCACACAGCCAGGTGCACACACACACAGACAGATGTTTTGTTTCTGAGGTGACATGCTGCTACGTTTAGTTTTAAAAGCAAATATCTTCTTCTGTGTTTACGCCTCGTGTTTCCTGGGATGGAACGATGCATTGGGAACCCAATAATAAATAAATAATGTGTAAAGATTACAACCAGCGTCTCTGTAGCCTGAGTGTTTCCTGCCCCCCCCC
>NC_048414.1:1178443-1183319 GCF_013103735.1 Etheostoma cragini | reverse complement strand
CCCCCCCCTCTAGGTGGTGCAGTTTGGGATGAGTGAGAAGGTGGGGCAGGTGTCGTTTGAGCTCCCCCGGCAGGGCGAGATGGTGCTGGAGAAGCCGTACAGCGAGGCCACGTCGGAGCTCATCGACCAGGAGGTCCGGGAGCTGGTGGAGCGGGCCTACCAGAGAACCCTGGAGCTCATCCAGGACAAGAAGGAGCTGGTGGAGATGGTGAGAAATATCTCGTAGAACAGGAACCATCACACACAGTCACACACTGGGGGTACAAGGTGCAACTCGGGTCTTGCCCAAGGACGTATCAGGGTGAAGCAGCACGTAGCAGGACGTATCGGAGCATAGCAGCACGTAGCAGGGCGTAGCAGGACCTAGCAGGACGTATTGGAGCATAGCAGGACGTAGCAGGGCGTAGCAGGACGTAGCAGGACGTAGCAGGGCGTAGCAGGACGTATCGGAGCATAGCAGGACGTATCAGGACGTATCGGAGCATAGCAGGACGTAGCAGGACGTATCGGAGCATAGCAGGACGTAGCAGGACGTAGCAGCACGTAGCAGGACGTAGCAGGACGTAGCAGCACGTAGCAGGACGTAGCAGGACACTGAAGAGCACAGGGTGTTGTCCTCCTAGACCTTATTTTAATTTCACATCAGCTGAGTTTATCATATCATATCTATTTTTTGTATTCATGGATGATCGGGTAGTGCTGCCTAAGACTTGGTTTCTTTGTCTTTACGTATCTGAAAAGCAGCTGCAGTCCTCGGCCGTGTGTCAACACACAAGGACCCGAGCACAAGGACCTCCTGGAGGGGTTTCTACCAGGAAAAGTAGAATTAAAGTTGTAGATTTTGAAGGACTCTCAGCATTCGTCCCTGGTTTGTTTGTCCCTCAGGTGGGGAAGCGTCTCCTGGAGAAGGAAGTCCTGGACAAGGCGGACATGTTGGAGCTGCTGGGCCCGCGGCCGTTCGAGGAGAAGTCCACGTACGAGGAGTTTGTGGAGGGGACGGGCAGCTTCGAGGAGGACACCAGCCTCCCGGAGGGACTCAAAGACTGGAACCAGGAGAGAGGGGGGGAGGGGGAGGACGCGGCCGGCCCGACTCCGGAGAAACAGCTGGCCGCGTAGAGCCGCCGGGACTCGCAGATCAGAACCAAACAGAAAAAACAACAGCTCAAGACTGACTTTTACAGCCTTGGACGGTCAATTATTCCCCAAATTCCCGCCTGCATTTGACTTTGTTTGACGACTAAATCCCTTTCATCCAATTTGTCCCCAAAACACTCACTGTGGACCCCCTGAATCTTAATTCTGGGGCAACCAAGATGGATATATTTAGAGTTTTGATTGTTTCAGACAAATGGACACAGGAGAAGACAAGGGATGAATAAAAGAATTCAAGGACACAAATGATTGATTTTAAGGACACAAATGCAGTTATTAAAGTCTCTAAATGGCGTTCCGCCAGGCTACGTACATCCGGGTTAAATGTAGAATTTGATCAGTTAATGTCACCTCAATGCAGAGCGAACAAGAAACTGTTTTAAACAACCCTAAACTATTAGAATAAAGTATTTATTGCACAATAAACAAGTTTTCTTTCCCCGACTGATAACCAGCAAGAAAAAAAAAACTGTCTGCAGAACAGCCAAATTTCTAAAAATCTCTAATAGGTTTAAATATTTTGAACGTGTATTTGTTGTTTCCTGCGGTGGTTTTAACATTTCCAGGAAGGTTTTCTGTCGTTAGCGGGTCCCACTGACACGCTCAGCTCTGCTCGCTGTGTAAAAACAACAAAACAACCGACAGGAAGCAGCTACGTCACCAGCCCACGGACTCATGGGAAACCCTTTTTCACATCCATATTTGAGTTGTTGTCTCTCTGCTGAATTAAAGGAGCAGTCCCCCTCAAACACTGACGCTAAAGCTGTGTTGGGAACCGTTCCCTCCCTCCCTCCCTCCCTCCCTCGCTCTTCTTTTTATAGAGTTTATTAAATTGTGAACCATACAGGAAACGACTAGTCTCGCCTTGCCAGACCCTCCTCCACGGCGCTGCGGAGGAGGGTCTGCCTAGTCCACACAACCTCCTGCAATGGGAGGTAAGCGTGCTCAGGTTTTTTTTTTTTGGTGTTTCTTCAAACCGATTACAGTCGTTTTGGGCGGGGCTAAGCGCCGGACGGCGCCGCGGTGCCGCTGCTAAACCACCTCGGGAAGAGACTAGTTTTAGTGGAACGTGTGGACGTTAGAAGTTTTAGGCGTGCCACAGAAACCTCAGACTGGACAGATAGTCTAGCTAGCGGTCTGGGTTTACCCTGCAGAGATCTGGGGAGCAGTTCCGATGAAGCCGGGACGGGTTAAACACTCGGTGGTGCACCGTCATAATGATCATATTTGAAATGTAATCGTTACATCCCTAGTAGGCTACGGCGTGTGTACTGTACACTCAGATCAGCTGTGCATTGTGGGTATTTTATAGGGGACTGTAGCGAAGGACGTTAACAGCGAGCAGACTTGATAGTGGACTATCTCTGAGATAGGGCACCGTCTCCAACACTACTGGCTTCAATATTCTGGCCATGCGGAGGAAACGCTGGGCTCAGGTTATGTTTTAATATTTAAATCATCTGCTCGCCCAAAGAGAGGAAAAACCATTAAATTAAGAAGCACTATCTCTCACTCTGATTTATGGATTACTAATAGACATTGTCCAAAAACAAAGATAAACACATGACACGTGCTGTTAGATTTGGTGAAAAAAAAACTTTATTACAACCGAGTTCATCTCCTAAAATTAGACACAACTAAAACAACGTGTCTGATATGTGACAAGATATGTTTTTAATTCCCTGAAACTCCGTCGTCTGGATCCCAAACCCTCGCCCGCGTAGCAGAATAAAGGTTATTTAAATAATTAATTAACTTGAAACCGTGTGTATTTAGTCCAATATAAGCTCAGGTCTCACTGAAAGCCTCTTTTTATTATAATCACAAATATTAAAATATGTCTTTAAAGCTTTAAAGTTGACCCGCTGGTCCCATATCTAACAATTTAATCTTCATTCATACAGTCCAGTCTGGAGGATCAGCTGCACGGGGAACCACGGAGTTAGGTCTGATTGGCCACCGCTGATATCCGGAGATCTATTTTTAAGATTTCATTTTTAAGATTTCTTCTTTCTGTCTTTAACACCAAGAAACTAAACGTGAAACCTTTTCATTTACATGACTTCTGTCATTGAGTTTGCGACCGCTGCACCTCAATTTCCCTTTAGATAAATCATGTTTTATCTTCTTTTAGACGCTCCAGAACTCACAGAAACAATAATAAAAATCACACAAAGTTTGCATAGTTTTAATACATTGTTTGTGCTGGAACTCTTTGGCTGAAGTAACGGAGAACGACACCTTCATGACAGAGGAAGTGATTAATAACAGTAACTGCAGGGGGATTTTTCTGTTGTCTTCCCGTTGACCATGAACTTGTCTTTCTATGTCGAAATTGATTTTTATTTTTTTTGCTTGTCCGATGTTTTTGTCATTTTTTTTCCAGCTTTTGGCGTTTTTTTTTAAACCCTGAGCTAGTTTAATAACAGGTTTTACACTTATTCTTGGAATTCATGGTCAACAAACCTCATTTATATCCAATAATACACACGTTTTTAGTTAAAAAGGCAGAAATTATGAATTATTTTTACTAATAATTAAGATCCGAGGACGTTGAGTGGCTCACAGATGGATAGATGTCAGCGTTTAGTCCGGATACTGGTTTGGAAAAAAAATTTAAATGCTATAAGATTAAATAAAACACCCCAAAAACTCAATGAAAGTACTCATTAATTTTACCTGAAGAATGTTGTATGGAATCTTCAATGTTATTTTTGGGCAATTTGGTTGAAAGAAATCCATATTTCTGATATAAAACACTTTTAAACGGGTCAAGTTGACCCGAGGACAACACCAGGGTTCTTGTCTCATGTTGTTGTTGTTGTTGTTGTTGTTGTCCAGCAGGCGGCGCCCTCAGGCAGAACACCTCGATGTTGTACAGCTGCTAAATTTGAATGATCTTAAAGGGTAATTACAGTTTTTTCTGTCAACCTGGACCCTGGTTTCCTACAGGTTTGTGTCTGAGTGATGATGGGGACTACAATCTTGGACGTTGGCAGCGGTGAAACAAGCTAAAATGTGTTATTAGGCAGCTTGTATTTACCTTCATAAAGTGCTTGTTTTGCTGCTGACAGACTCGGATTAATATTCTAAGTGTGTGACAACATTATGGAAAGGATTTCTAAGGAGGTCGGCCTTTCTGTTAAAGAGTAAGATTTTTTTTTTTTTTTTTTTTAAACATAACATCCATGGAATTGCGTTTGCTAAACCCACCAGACTCCATGTAAATAAACAGTAATTTAAGCATCGTAAAAAGCACTTCATCAAAGTCGACAGAAACAAAATATAACTACGAAAAGCCGTTTTGGGTTGGTGTTTTAACTTTTACAACGTTCATTACTCTAGTTTGGGTTGAAATAAAACACATAGTTTACTGATTTGCATGTGAGAACATGTTGGCTCTGTTCACGCTAAAAGTATTGCTTTTTTAAATGGAGTCTGGTGGGTTTAGCGCCAGCGAATTCAGAGCTGTTTCTGGTTAAACACAAAGGTCTGAAAGAGGTTTTAAAGGTCTATCTCTGTAGGGAATAATGTTGTCAGACACTTAAAATAATTTTTTCACGACGGCTACCGACAACACTAACAGTAGCGTTGCTAAAGAGCAGCAAGAAGCTGGTGCTCGTGCTAGCAATGCTAACACTGATGGAGAGGAGTGTCAGCCCAGGTTGCTCTAGCGATGCTAACGCTGATGAAGAGGAGTGTCAGCCCAGGTTGCTCTAGGGAT